>NC_087070.1:47855881-48094501 GCF_963678635.1 Symsagittifera roscoffensis | reverse complement strand
TAAAAAATGGGGCCTAGGAAATAAGGCGACTAGAAAATTAGACGACCGTAAAGAAACGGAATTTACTGACTTACTGACAACAAGTATTTAATCAGACAAAAGATAATTTAAGTCTGTAATTAAATTTCACGCAAGTTATTGCCTGAATTTCGTTATTTTCTGGTCGTCTAATTTGCTTGTCATCTAACTTCCTAAACGCCATGAAAAAATAATAAATTGTGTTTGAGGAACACTGTTCAATAATGGTCAAATTTGTCATCATGAATCTCAAAAAACGGTTGCTCGAATTTTCAAACATTTCCACGTTAATTCCATAGTTAATTCCAAATTTTGAAATTGTTCTTACTGCCAAAACAACAACGGCAATCACCAATAGAAACATTTCACAGGCCAATTATTCGGTTGCATCTCTTTGTCTTGCTTTCGTCCGCCGCTGCGCTGAGTAATCGCCGGCTCCTCGTAAACATACTTGCTACCGGAAATCTGCTCATCTTGTTCAATGTTCGCCGACTCATTGTTCTCAATTTTTTTGTCAAAATAACTGTTTCATGGAGTTTATACTTTTGGACAAAACTTCAAGTTGCCATTTGGTATTTGTGGCATTTTACTTGTAGTCAAATATTCTATATTAATTTTCTGGTCTTTTTAGTTGGTTTATCATTTTTAAGCAGAGTTAATTCTACACTACAGATACAGAAACATTAGAACAAAACTGAAACTGAACTGAAATAATTTATTGTCTATTGTAAAACTTTAAATCCAAGCAGGAGAAAAACTTAATGAAAATTTTGTGAATTACTGCCAGTTTTAGTGACTTTTAATGAAATCATACAGAACTTATGAAAAAAATTGGGAGGATCAAACCAGTGATCTCGTATTTCACAAAACAATTTGTTAATTGAACAAGTATCCACCCAGAAGCTACTTAAAATTGGAAAACGGTGATTTGCAAATTAGTTTCAAAATTTTATCGACTTTTTTCAAGTCGATCAAATTGACTATCCGAGCTCTCCCAACTAAAAAGATCTTTTTTTTGAACAAATTTTCAGCAGCACAGGCAATTTTCTGACAAAAAAAAACAGGTCAGAGAAGGCGTTTTTCTCTCAAATTTAAAACATATTGGCACCAAAGGCGCCTTTAGAAAAAGTTTAGTGTCCGTCAGCCAAAATTGGAGATCTTGAAAAAGTACAAAGAGTGTACTTTTTGGGTCGGCAGGGCGTCGAATCCCTGAGAGGAGCAGCGCGTTCGCCTCCACCGCCCCCTTAATCCGCTGGTGAGTTGCATGAAAGCTGCATGAAAGTGTGATTATCTTTTCCAATATGCCATATGCCCCAAGCCTTCATAAATAAGAAAACCAAGTGCTTTTTTATTTTTAGGAAATATATATATAATTTCTTCTTTTCAAATTTTGTTTCATTTTTTTCTCCAATCACCAACTCCACAATTTTTTTCAAGTTAACGGGTTTTTATCCCGTTCTTTATCTTATTTTAGTTTATAATGTTTTTCATAAAAAGTAGGCGGCGAAATATTTATCTCCGGCAAAGGAATAATGTCGGTTGATATATTAGGTTTTGTTCTATAGGTTAGTTTATATATCAATTACTCTGATCTACTTTTATCTGTAAACCATTTTTGTTAAGTTTTCACTATTTGAGATTTCAATTTTCCGAGTGCGGTGGAGTTATTACAATTCCATAGGCTCTATTGTATACTGTAGCCGAAGTTTTCCTGATTATCTTTTGCTGTGGTACCAGAGCTTTAGCCAGTGCTATATAAATTTTCTATAGCATGGTGTTCATTTTCCTCAAAAATCTTCCATTTGACATCTCCGGGTCAAAAGTATAGTACTGTGTACTTCAGCAGGGGCTGATCTAGGATTCTTTCGTGGGGGCGGTGTGGGTATCACAAAAGTTTTCGAAATTTTGTCAACATTTTTTTTAGATAGATCAAATTGATTTTCTGATCTCTCACCAATCACTATAAAGACCCTATTTGACCGATATTTTTGCACTGGAGGCAAACTTTTGAAGAACAGGTCGAAACAGGCGTTTTTAGGCACTTTTTGAAAAAATTTGTAAAAATTAGTATAGATCGGTGCCAAAAGCGTCTTTAGAAAATGGGACGAAACGCTGCTCAACTGGTAGCAACAATGTTTTATGTTTTCAATACTTGAATTCAGCATTTACTTTATTCTTTTTTTTTTCAAGTAGTATTTATTTAGATACTCCTACTATGTACTCTCAGATATAGTGTCACTTGGTTACAATTAACACACTTTAGCACAACTCTCTCTCTCTCCCTTATCAACCGCAGTGCAACTTTGACCTACAACGGGAAATTCTTCGCGCACGAAAACGTGGTGGGCCGCGCTCACGATGTTGTTTCTAACTATGAAAATTCAAGTCGAGTTGAAACCCCCACCCCCCTAAAAGGCTCCCTGGGGTCAGGATGTTGTCTTAGTGTTCCAAAATACCAGGAAGCCCTTCATTAAAAATGGGGCCTAGGAAATAAGGCGACTAGAAATTAGACGACCGTAAAGAAACGGAATTTACTGACTTACTGACAACAAGTATTTAATCAGACAAAAGATAATTTAAGTCTGTAATTAAATTTCACGCAAGTTATTGCCTGAATTTCGTTATTTTCTGGTCTTCAAATTTGCTTGTCATCTAACTTCCTAAACGCCATGAAAAAATATTAAATTGTGTTTGAGGAACACTGTTCAATAATGGTCAAATTTGTCATCATGAATCTCAAAAAACGGTTGCTCTAAAACTGGAAAACAGTGATTTGCAAACTAGTTTCAAAATTTTATCGACTTTTTTCAAGTCGATCAAATTGATTATCCGAGCTCTCCCAACTAAAAAGATCTTTTTTTGAACAAATTTTCAGCAGCACAGGCAATTTTCTGACAAAAAAAAAACAGGTCAGAGAAGGCGTTTTTCTCTCAAATTTAAAACATATTGGCACCAAAGGCGCCTTTAGAAAAAGTTTAGTGTCCGTCAGCCAAAATTGGAGATCTTGAAAAAGTACAAAGAGTGTACTTTTTGGGTCGGCAGGGCGTCGAATCCCTGAGAGGAGCAGCGCGTTCGCCTCCACCGCCCCCTTAATCCGCTGGTGAGTTGCATGAAAGCTGCATGAAAGTGTGATTATCTTTTCCAATATGCCATATGCCCCAAGCCTTCATAAATAAGAAAACCAAGTGCTTTTTTATTTTTAGGAAATATATATATAATTTCTTCTTTTCAAATTTTGTTTCATTTTTTTCTCCAATCACCAACTCCACAATTTTTTTCAAGTTAACGGGTTTTTATCCCGTTCTTTATCTTATTTTAGTTTATAATGTTTTTCATAAAAAGTAGGCGGCGAAATATTTATCTCCGGCAAAGGAATAATGTCGGTTGATATATTAGGTTTTGTTCTATAGGTTAGTTTATATATCAATTACTCTGATCTACTTTTATCTGTAAACCATTTTTGTTAAGTTTTCACTATTTGAGATTTCAATTTTCCGAGTGCGGTGGAGGTATTACAATTCCATAGGCTCTATTGTATACTGTAGCCGAAGTTTTCCTGATTATCTTTTGCTGTGGTACCAGAGCTTTAGCCAGTGCTATATAAATTTTCTATAGCATGGTGTTCATTTTCCTCAAAAATCTTCCATTTGACATCTCCGGGTCAAAAGTATAGTACTGTGTACTTCAGCAGGGGCTGATCTAGGATTCTTTCGTGGGGGCGGTGTGGGTATCACAAAAGTTTTCGAAATTTTGTCAAGATTTTTTTTAGATAGATCAAATTGATTTTCTGATCTCTCACCAATCACTATAAAGACCCTATTTGACCGATATTTTTGCACTGGAGGCAAATTTTTGAAGAACAGGTCGAAACAGGCATTTTTAGGCACTTTTTGAAAAAATTTGTAACAATTAGTATAGATCGGTGCCAAAAGCGTCTTTAGAAAATGGGACGAAATGCTGTTCAACTGGTAGCAACAATGTTTTATGTTTTCAATACTTTAATTCAGCATTTACGCTATTCTTTTTTTTTTCAATTAGTATTGATTTAGATACTCCTACTATGTACTCTTAGATATAGTGTCACTTGGTTACAATTAACACACTTTAGCACAACTCTCTCTCTCTCCCTTATCAACCGCAGTGCAACTTTGACCTACAACGGGAAATTCTTCGCGCACGAAAACGTGTTGGGCCGCGCTCACGATGTTGTTTCTAACTATGAAAATTCGAGTCGAGTTGAAACCCCCACCCCCCTAAAAGGCTCCCTGGGGTCAGGATGTTGTCTTATTGTTCCAAAATACCAGGAAACCCTTCATTAAAAATGGGGCCTAGGAAATAAGGCGACTAGAAATTAGACGACCGTAAAGAAACGGAATTTACTGACTTACTGACAACAAGTATTTAATCAGACAAAAGATAATTTAAGTCTGTAATTAAATTTCACGCAAGTTATTGCCTGAATTTCGTTATTTTCTGGTCGTCTAATTTGCTTGTCATCTAACTTCCTAAACGCCATGAAAAAATATTAAATTGTGTTTGAGGAACACTGTTCAATAATGGTCAAATTTGTCATCATGAATCTCAAAAAACGGTTGCTCGAATTTTCAAACATTTCCACGTTAATTCCATAGTTAATTCCATATTTTGAAATTGTTCTTACTGCCAAAACAACAACGGCAATGACCAATAAAAACATTTCACAGGCCAATTATTCGGTTGCATCTCTTTGTCTTGCTTTCGTCCGCCGCTGCGCTGAGTAATCGCCGGCTCCTCGTAAACATACTTGCTACCGGAAATCTGCTCATCTTGTTCAATGTTCGCCGACTCATTGTTCTCTCAATTTTTTTGTCAAAAAAACTGTTGCATGGAGTTTATACTTTTGGACAAAACTTCAAGTTGCCATTTGGTATTTGTGGCATTTTACTTGTAGTCAAATATTCGATATTAATTTCCTGGTCATTTTAGTTCGTTTATTTTGGTTGTTAATCGAAATATGCTCATCTTGTCAAATAATCGCCGACTCGTCGTAAGCAATATCTTGTCGGTTGTTACCGGAAATCTGCTCATCTTGTTGAAGATTCGTTCGGCTCCTCGTAAACACTATCTTCTCCTTTATTACCGGAAATTTGCTCATCTTCACTGATGTATATGTTTGGTTCAGTAAATTGAAAATGGAAATTACCATCATCAGTTGACGTACTGAAAGATGCCATTTGCGTGTTTTGTTTTGAATAAGTTAAATACATATATTTTTAATTCGCTCGTTAAGATCATGTTTAACCACTGATATCAAGAACTGTGCGCTTATCTATAATTTTCATTTACTGTACGAGTGTTGAAATAATTTCAAAAACGCCTAAAGATCTGGCTTTCTACCTGGCTTATGTAAAAAAAAGCAAGTTAGACAGTCTACAAGATCATGCATAATCCAGTTAAAACAAATTTTGTACCTTTTTATCAAATGCGCTCGAGCTATAAATTTATTTGTCGAATTAAAACTAGTTATGTGTCTTTTTATCAAAAATTACATAAATATATCTGTATGTATCAGCTGTGAGTTAAAGGTAATTTATGAAAAAATACATTTAAAGAAATGTATTTGTTATTCACCTGTAGAACATTGAATTCTTGCACTTTTGCACTTCTCATCTAAGCCAGAGAGGTTGTTTTCCTTTCCGGATACGGCGGCGCTTCTGGCTGGCATGATAGGTTACTGCTGATAACCTTCAGAATCTGAAACTGGGTATGGAAGCGGTTGCTGCTGCAAATTTTGATGATGTTGGTTATAAGACTGGACCCCTGATGGCGGGTAAGGTTTTGGTTTCGGCGGGTAATTATTGTAGAAAAACTGCGGAAAACAAAAAAACTGAAACACACCCAAATACAAAGATTCTACATATTTCTAAAATGATTGCAACAACAGAAAATCTAGTGAAAATTTGTGAAAAGTAGAATTATCAAAAAAGAAACTCGGAGACACAGGGAGCTTTATGGACTTCATATTGTTGCAAGATAAATAATCCTTTTTTCATTTTTCTGATTGTTTTGAAACTTTGCACCTTTGTCAGAGCAAAATTGATAGACAATTGTTGTTTAATAAGTAAGATATACCCTAGTGGATAAAATAAAGTGCAGATTCAGAATTTTTGTCTCTAAAATGCTTGTTTTCACGGATGATTTGAACAAAGTTTACTAAAAACTTAAACCTAACTTTATACCTAAGCTAATAGCAAATGATCATAGCTTCCCTCCGTGAAATTATTTAAGTTTGGTTTTAAGGACTTAAACTAACATTTTGTTGGGTCCGAAGCCATCTTACCATCTGCACTAGGTTTTGCAACGGATGGAACTTCTTTATGAATAAGTAGAGAAAAAATTTGTCCAAGTGATTCGAAACATTCTAAGCGATCAAATTGATTTGTTCAGGGTTAAAACATTTACTTAACTCTGTTTCTCGCAAGATCACGAATTTTGAAAAAATTGTGCTTGTTTTGGAAACTGGCATTTTTAAACCTGGAAACAACTGGGAATTCCCCGAAACTACTGGTAAGTCGTTTCACGAAGGGTAGCTCTGATTGATCATTTGCTCCCGGTCTTTGTAAAATTTTGTTGAACTTCCTTGTCAAAGATGTGAGAAATCATTCTTTGAACCAGGGCGGATCTAAGATTTTCTCGAGTGGGGGGGGGGGGTGCGGATTTTCAAAAAACTTTCCAATGCTCTCCCATTTTCCAAGTTCCCCCAAAGCACTAAAAAGCTCCTGTTTTGTTAAAATTTTAGGGACAGTCAGCCAAAAATATCTTTTTCAAAATAGTACAAAAAGGGACCCCCAAATTCGCCCATGCATTAAACACAGGCGTTTTAGAGATAAAACCGCAGTTTGCGCCTAATTTTGTTCACTTTTTCAACAAAATTCTACTCAACAATTGAACGCTTTACTAATCATTCTTTTTACAATTTTGATTACACCTTTGACTCAAATTAGTTGTCCAAAACATGCTGCTCTGTTTTATGAACTACAAGGTTCTCTTGTTTGTATTACTCCCCGTGATATAATGCTCCGTTGAAAGTTGCATCGATCCGCACAGTTTTGTACCTTGATTTGCAAATCATCAGCTTGAAAAAGAGACAGGTATTTCTGCAAAGTTAGGTCCTTAGAGTTTTTTGCACAACTTTTCAGCGTTTTGGCAAAGCCTTCACTCAGAGTAGCGACAAAAAAACTACGAAAAAAGAGTCCGAAATTTTATAATTTATATTGATTAAGCTACGTTTTCTTTATCTTGCCATTGTCAAGCAGACCGAAAGCCAGACTGACTCAGATAGACACGCGTGTAATTTTTAGTTTCGAATTATAGCAGTGCTTTAACCATTATCAGTAAAGTGAAATATAACATATGTTTTCAACATGTTTTCTTGCCGTGTTTAAAAAAAACGTGTTTTTTTTTCGACGCCATTTTTGAAATTTTTGTGCATTATTTGAAAAACTAGTGAAAAACTGAAAAACAAGTGCATTATTTGAATCACTTGTGCAGTATTGTTACTAGAGCTCTCAACCAAAGATAGAAGAGCATGTTTTTGCTCTTTCACACAAGTTTTTTCTTGACAAGGCATGAATAAAAAATGAAATATTAGAACGCATGAACGAAAAAACAAATCATTTGCATAGTTTTGCGCACTTTTCCGGGCTCTTTTTTTGAAAGAACCCCAATTCAAACAATCATAAGAACAAAATCAAACAGAAAGAGCAAAAACATACTTTTCAACAGTTAGAACATAGTTGAAGATGGCCTCGGGCAAAAAAGCCCGGCCTTGGGCACACAAAAAGCCCGGCCTTGGGCACTTTTTCACTCGTGCATTTCTCAATTATGTTCTAACTACTACTTCGAGAGATAAAAACACGTAACAGCATCAAAATTTTCCAAATGAGTGTTTCTTTTTTCGTTTTTTTTGCATGTGCTTCATACCAGATAAATGGCAGCTTATTTAACATCTTGTAAATTGTTGAAATCTTGAGACCACGTGTCTCGATTGATCACCTAATTTTTCTGTTTGAACTCATAGCTGCTTTTTAAAAAAAAAATTTATCTCCGAGCTTTATTTGAACAATCAAACTTTTGAAACAGATGGAAAAAACTACGTGTTGGCCAGAGTGTTTTACACTAGTGGACAAAATTAAGCGCAAAATGGAGATTTTACTGTGTAAAATGCCTGTTTTCAATTTGAATTTCGAACAACATTACATTCGAAACTCAGTAAAATTTGTAATTGACCGAGAGCAAATGTTCAGAGCCACCATCAGTGAAAGTATCAATATTTGATTCAATGACTTACTAATGTAATCCAGGTCCAAAAACTCCAGTTTTCCTCATCTGAGAAAAAAATTTTACTGAAAAAGTAACAAACATCTGAGCTTAGTAAAAATTTCACACTGATTGTTTCCATTTTCTCGCTGATAGTGTTTCAAGCTGCATGAATATTTACTCCGCTTATTCAAGAAAGATTTCACTACGATGCAAAACTTAGTGAAGATGAGGAAAACTGGTAATTTCGGACTTGGATTACATTGGTAAGTCAGAGAAACCAAATTTTGATATCATCACTTATGGTAGCTCTGATCATTTGCTCTCGGACAATGTAAAAATTTTACTGAAATTCGAAAAAAATGTTGTTTCAAATTTACATTGAAAACAGGTATTTTAATTTAGACTTTGCGCTTATTTTTGACCACTAGTGTACAACAGATAACAACAACTTTTTGGTTTCAATGACTTATCAAAGTAATACTGTTTTTAAAAGGCCAGTTTTACTTATCTGTACTAGAGCCAATCAGGGTCGTTTTCATTCGACAGTGTCGGCATATGAGGATATCAGGGTCAATTTAACTCGACTCAGTCGACACATGAGCTAACCATGTTCAAACAGAGTCAATAAAATCGACATATATGCCAATCAGGGTCAATCAATGTCGACAGAACCGACACCTGAGCATATCAGGGTCGAATTCATTCATCAGAGTCGACACATGAGCTTATCAGGGTCGATTTAAGTCGACAGAGTCAAAACATGGGCATATCAGCGTCGATATCAGTCAACAGAGTCCACACATGAGCATATCAGGGTCAATCACAGTCGACAGAGCCATCACATGAGCCGATAAGGGTCAATTTGATTTGACAGAGTCGACATATGAGCATAAGAGGGTCGATTTCAGTCGACAGAGTAGTCGACAAATGAGCCAATCAGGGTCAATCAATGTCAACACAGTCGTTACATGAGGCAATCTTGATCAAACGCAGACAAAAATTTTGACACACGTGTCAATCAGGGTCAATCACAGTCGACAGAGTCGACTCATTAGCCGATCGGGGTAAATTTCTTGCGACAGAGTCGACACATGAGCACATCAGGGTCAATTTTAGTCGACAGATTCGACACATGGGTTTATCAGGGTCAACTTCATTTGAAAGTGTTGACTCATGGGCATATCAGCGTGGATTTTTTTCGACAGAATCGACGCATGAGTTTATCAGGGTCCATTTCATTCGACAGTGTCGACACATGAGCATATCATGGTCGATTTCTTTCAACAGAGGTGACACATGGGTTTGTCAGGGTCGATTTCATTCGACAGTGTCGACACATGAGTATATCAGGGTGGATTTTTTTCGACAGAGTCGACACATGGGTTTATCAGGGTCGATTTTATTCGACAGTATCGACACATGAGCACATCAGGGTCAATTTCATTCGACAGATTCGACACATGGGTTTATCAGGGTCGATTTCATTCGACAGTGTCGACACATGAGCATATCAGGATGGATTTCTTTCGACAGAGTCGACATATGAGCTTATCAGGGTCGATTTCATTCGACAGTGTCGACACATGAGCATATCAGGGTCGATTTCTTTCAACAGAGTCGACATATGGGCTTATCAGGGTCGATTTCATTGGACAGTGTTGACACATGAGTATATCAGGGTGGATTTCTTTCGACAGAGTCGACACATGGGTTTATCAGTGTCAATTTCATTCGACAGAGTCGACACATGGGTATATCAGGGTCAATCAATGTCGACAGAGTCGACATAAGAGTTGATCAGGGTCAATCAATACATTTCGACAGAACGACAGACTCTTGAGTCAACTGGTGTCTAATTTGTTGCTTTCTTTTACACGAAAATTAAAAGTTTTTAAGACTCAAAGAATTAAATCTGGTCAACTTTAGAATGACTTGAACACAAAATTTTACCACGAAATTAAAAAATAATAGATCTTAAAACATTTTGACATTATGAAACAAAATGCAGAATCCCGAGTCAGTTGAAAAAAATGGCTCATCTAATGAAACTACGAATGAAAAACAAGGTGATTACGTTTTGAAGAAACCTTTTTTTTATAAAATCAGTTTTTTAGAAAGAAGAAAACGAAGAAATACCTATCGAGATCTAAATTGATTCCAAGCCTTCAA
Organism: Symsagittifera roscoffensis; assembly: GCF_963678635.1. NCBI lineage: Eukaryota > Metazoa > Xenacoelomorpha > Acoela > Convolutidae > Symsagittifera > Symsagittifera roscoffensis. The sequence goes on along the minus strand of NC_087070.1, from coordinate 48,084,013 downwards.
AATTTCAAAATTTTAAATTAATTCAGGCTAGTCAAGGATTATGATATTCATACACTATGACGAACTCTGACATCAAAGTTAACAAGATCCGGAAATTTCGCCAACAATGACTATGATCGAAAAAAGTTAACCAGAATAAGCCCCATATGACAAAAGTTGAACAGACTCAACCAAAGTTCAACCCATACGGTAAATACAGTTCACCGTCTCAGCTGAGTAGTGTTACTGATTTATTTATCATAACTTACAGGAACCATTTTAAAACCTTTTTTTTTCAGACGGTAGTGTTATGATATGTTTTACAGCAAATTAATATTCCGAGTTTTGCTATCAATAAATTTCCAGTGAATCTTTTAATAAGAGTTTTTTTGTTGACAATTTTTAAATATAAAAACCAAATTCAATTATGTACTGGTAGCTTTTCTCATTCATTTTAAGCTTAAAATGAAACATTTACAGCACATGTCCTTATTTAATCTTATTTGAAATCTCAAATGTTTAGCAAGTAATCTAGAAATCAATATGTTAAGTTCATGAAATAAACTTGACATTTTTTTGGTTCTTCTAGAAGAGTTCATGTCTGAAATTAGTTCCAATTAATTTTTTTGTGGTTAGTTCATGTTCTTCTATAGTCATCTTCTCTAGTCTTAGTTTGTCCTCCAGTCAGCCGACTCGAATCATTCTCATCTCACTGGATGAAAGCAATATCCATTCACTAGAACCACCATCAATATATCGCATATGTTGATTGAGTGGTGCTTCTGAAGTGACCAGTTTACCATTCAGATAAACATTAGAACAAGATCTATACCACCAGCCACCTCCTTCCCCAAACCGTGCAGCACAGTTGCCAATATGTTCGTCTTGATCTCTGTCAGTCGTTGTGAAAGCCATTCCGTTGTGCCAATCAAGGCCAGAACCAGTACCACTGGTGTTGTACATATTCTCACTCTTTGCCACCATTGTGCCAAAAGATATATTGTAAAAGGGAGCGGGTTGGATCGTGAAGTCTAAAACAGAGCAAATTTATCCTCTTCGAATTACGCCTAAAATATGTTCACCCAAAAGTACACAGATGATTTTTGTTGAAAGACAGCAAATTAAGATCGCTTGTATCAGGCGATACCCTGACAGTTCTGACTGGCCTTTATCTGCATAACTCATGTTTTTGTTATATTTTTGAATGTCAAGATAATTCTCTTTCAGTAACAAAGTATTTGTAGCAATTACAGTGCCGTATTTCCTTTTTCTGCTTTTCAAACTGAAAAGCTGTTCGAAGTCATAAACAGTATCAAACTTTTGAAATTCAATAAAAACTTTCAAAGATGATCTTCATAAGGAAAATAAATTTTTATTAATCAGGCATTGGTCAATGCATACATAAACAAGCCATACAAAAAAGGCACTTTCAGCGTTTTTGAAAAAATATATGTCAGAGAAATGGAAAAATTTACTGTATCCAGGACTAAGCTCTGCGCACAAAGATTTTTTGAAAAGTTTTTTGGTGTACTATAGTTTTTTTGCCAGTGAAAAAGAATCAAAATAATTATTGGGCATTTTCGAAACTCATGTTCTTTAAAAATTTAATAACACCATTTTAGCAAAAGGTATCATGTTTGTATGACTAGTATTTTCTATAGACTTAGTTCATGAAACTGTTTGATTAGCATTTTTGGTCTATGGTGGTCAAGCAGGGGTTAGCAGGTTTTGAATGATTTTTTGCGCATAAAACCAATTTCTGACACTGGTTGAAAAACGATATTGCCCATTTAACCCATTTACGAGTTTTTTAACCAAAACAATGGGGTTTTTAACCAAAACATTTTGATTATCTCGTTTAGACAGTTATTTTTAAAATACGTTAAGTTGCTCTGAGATCAAAATATCTAATTAAAAGTGCAAATTAGTTTGACAATGCCCTTTTTTTGATTGACAACAGTATGCGGGTGTTTTCTTGATATTTTTTTCTCATTTTTAAACTTTTAATTGAAAGCTGTGTAATGATGACTGTTTGTTTAGTTTACCTGACCATTCGCCCCAAAAAAGTGTATTGTTGGAGAAACTGCGCATCGAAACTCGAAGGTTCCATCTTCCTTTTTGTGTCAACCTGTGCATTCTGTTCAACCCCAGCCACACATCTCCTGCTCCGGAAAAGTCTCCAAAACCTGCTTCATACTCCCCAAAAGTGCGGTTGAATAAAATGTCAAATTGTTTTCGCCTCTGTAAAACTATCTCCTGTCCCCACTGAAATGCGGGTCAACTTAAAAATTACAATCCCTTTCAAGAACAGGAGTAATTCTTTTGTAAATTCAACCCAGAAAACTGTATTTCGGGAACTAAACGGTATTTTAGAACGCATTTGGACCCAAGTTTGTATGAAAAAAAAAACACGTGAAACATCCGGGAAGAGGTCTGTTTGAGGCTAAGCTAGATGTAATTGCTTCATTTTGACATGTGCCGCTCTGATAGTTAGCATTTGTTTAGTGAAATTGATTCAATTTAAATACAAAAATTTTTATATACCAATTTTTCATGCTTTAAAGGGAGTAGGAAGACCCTTAGATAAATCATATATTCAGCTTTTTCAAAATTTTTGCTGCAAATGCTTGAATAAAACTAATTTTTGTACATGCTTTTTTTTATATTGTTGCCGCGTTTTTTCTAAGATGAGCGTTTTTTAGTTATTAGCCTCCAGGATAGTTTTTTTGTTCTCAATATCCGCTTTTAGCATTTGTTTTTGTGTATTGTGATTGCAATGCTGCAAGATTTTTTGACCTTTTTTTATTTCTTGACATTCAATGGTAAAGTTTCCTAAATCATACATAGAAAACGGTTTTTCTAGATAACTTACTGTTATTTCTTTCAGATTCACCTCCACCCTCTCAATTCTGCTGGATACATTTGCTAACTCACCGGCAACACTATCAATTTTTATTGAAATGTTAGTCAAACCGTCTGCCAGTCGGGCGAGGTTTTCCGTAATACGATTGCTGTTGACATCGTTCCTTCGATTGGCGTCAGTGTGTTGTGCGTTGATCTTTTTTGTTTCATTTGATAAAAAAACTGTCAGGAACAATAGAACGACAACCAATGTCTAAATAATTGAAAAAAAAACATCAATACAAGGAATAAATTACAAAAAGAAAATTATTGGGCTTCTCATGCTGTTGAAGAAAAGTAACATAAAAATTGAACAATCCTCCATCAAATGCCTCACAATTTTTTTTTCAGTAAAAAAAATTTGACAAAATGATTAATTTTCATTAAAAATTTTTAGATTCAAAATTGTTGCTTGTTTTCATTCATTCTTTTTGGCGCCAACGTAACAAATTTTGTGGGGGAGCGCTCGTCAAGAAAACGCAATTTTTTGATCAAAATTTCCCAAAAGTGCCTAAAAACGCCTTTTTTGGTCTGTTTTTTTTTAAAACTTGCCTGCGCCGGAAAATTTTGTTTTTCACTTAATAGGGTCCTTATACTATTTTAGGAGAGCTCGGAAAATCTAATTGGACAACCTAAATAACTTCTGCGAAATTTGCCATGTTTTTAAAAATACCCCCTGGAAAACTTTTGCGCAAGCCACTCGGTTCAAGTTCTACCATTTAAAGTAATTTTTAAACGCTACTGTTCATCAGTTTTCGTTTCATTATTCATAAAAATAACAGTTGTTTTGCGTTTCTGACACTGGCAGAAAATATCTTTAGAAAAAATTGTGGCTTCCACTTGCGCTCAACTGTTTTCGTTTTCCAATCAGTTTAGTTTATGCAAACTTAAGCTTTTGATAAAAATTCTCGCATTTTTTCTTAAATGGAAGTTTATTCAACAACCCCGTACCCAGCAAAGACTTCTGAATTACTTAGAAAAATATATAGATTACCTTCGCTATAACTACTGTTTCCGAACAAAAAAATCTATTTCTTATCTGACAATAGAAACAAACAAGTTCAAGTGAAGTCTAAGCTAAGAGCATTTCACCGCTCTACCATTTCATATTAGATCAAAACGTTTTTAAGTATACAAAAAAGTCGTAGCTTTATGATGCGTTCAAAATCTCTCATCTGACATCTCCGGTTTGAAAGTATAGTCCTGTGTACTCTAACAGGGGCGACGGATCTAGAATTTTCTCGAGGGGGGGGATTTCGAAAAAAAAATTTCAAAAAATTTGTCGACAGTTTTTTTAAAGTAGATCAAATTAATTTTCTCATCTCTCACCAATGACTTATAAAGTCCCTATTTGACCAAATTTTCTGCTGCGCAGGCAAATCTTAGAAAAACAGGCCAAAAAATTGAACTTTTTGTTAAAACTAGGGTATTTTGACGCCAAAAGCGTACTAAAAAAATGGACCAAAATGCTGCTCAACTGGTAGCTACAAGGTTTTAATTGTTTTAAACACTTTAATTATGCATTTAACTTTTTCTTCTTTTTTCAATTAGTACTGGTTTAGCCACTCCTAATGTACTCTTAGATAGTGTCATTTGATTACAATTAAAACACCTCAGCGCAACTCTTCTTTATCAATTGAAGTGCAAAAAATTACGGGAAGTTCTTTGCACACGAAAACGTAGTGGAGTGGACCGCTGTCACGATGTCGTATCTAACTATAAAAACTCGAATCGAAATGAACCCCCCCCCCCCAAAAAAAAAAAAAAACGCTCTAGGATAACGGGATGTTATCTTATTGCTCCAAATTGCATATGAGCCCTTCAATAAAAATGATCAAGGTGTTTTTGATGAACACTGTTCAATAATGGTCTAATTTGTTGTCATGAATCTTTGAAAAAGGTCGCTCGAAATTTCAAACAACTTGATTAATTCCCGCTATAATTCCATAGTTTGAAACTTTACTTACTGCCAAAACAACAACGGCAATCACCAATGCGATCATCATAGCCATGAAACATTTCACAGGCCAATTATTCGCTTGCGGCTCTTTGTCTTCCTTTTGTCCGCCGCTGCGCTGAGTAATCGCCGGCTCCTCGTAAACATATTTGCTACCGGAAATCTGCTCATCTTGTTCAATGTTCGCCGACTCCTCATAAACGCTATCTTCCCGTTTGTTACCGGAATTCTGCCCATCTGCATTGATGTTCGGGTTAGATTCAGTATTTTGAAGTTGGAAACTAACATCACCAGTCGATGTTTTGAAAGATGCCATTTGCGTGTTGTTTATTAAAAAAATTTGGTTACCCCTTTTTAAATGCGCTTGTAAAGTTTATGTATAACCACCGATATTAAGAGCTGTGCTCTTATCTATCTTTTTCATTTACTGTGCAAGTGTTCAAATATTTTCAATAATGACCAAAGATCTGGCTTTCTACCTGGCTTATGAAAAAAAGCAAGTTAAACGTTCTACAAGAACATCATAATACAGTTAAAACTACTCTTTTGGCACTTTTATCAAATGCGCTCGAACTATAATTATCTCTGTCGAGTTAAAACTAGTTATGTGTACTTTTATGATTACCCCTTTTTTAAATGCGCTTGTAAAGTTTTTTATAACCACTGATATCAAGAGCTGCGTGCTCTTATCTATCTTTTTCATTTACTGTGCAAGTGTTCAAATAATTTCAATAATGACCAAAGATCTGGCTTTCTACCTGGCTTATGAAAAAAAGCAAGTTAAACGTTCTACAAGAACATCATAATACAGTTAAAACTACTCTTTTGGCACTTTTATCAAACGCGCTCGAACTATAAATATCCCTGTCGAGTTGAAACTAATTTTGTGTAATTTTATCGAAAATTACATAAATATCTCTGATTTTATCAATTGTGAATTAAAGGTAATTTATGAAAAATGCATTATAAAAAGTCTAATTGACATTCACATGCAGAACATTAATTTCTTGCAGAGTTTTTTTGCAGTTCTCATCTAAGCCAGAGAGGTTGTTTTGCTTTCCGGATACGGTGGCGCTTCTGGCATGCTAGGGTACTGCTGATAACCCCCAGAATCTGAAACTGGGTACGGAAGCGATTGCTGCTGCGAATTTTGATGAGGTTGGTTATAAGACTGACCCCCTGATGGCGGGTAAGGATTTGGATTCGGGGGGTAGTTATTGTAGGCCCCTGGATACTGTCCAGGTGCTGCTGATTGGTTGGTGGGTGTGTACCCTGGTGTGTATTGGTACCCTTGTTGAAGAGGGGGATGGGCTGCCATGTTTGGGTTGTAGTGGTTGGGAGCATATCCAGGTGGGGGTGGGGGCTGATTAGGATGGACTGATTGAGTCATCGGGGGAGGGGGAGGTGGGATTGTTTGGCCCGGACCCCAATTCGGTTGACCTAAAACAACAAACAAGGTCATTTAATTTGCATGAGGTGTAATTTATTCGAGGCATAATACAAACAATTTTTTTTGATAGTTTCGAAGACGAGAAAACGTGGGAATGTTTGTTCTGTACGCCATGTTCTAACCCGCAGATCTGTATCCCTAAAAATTCTCTAAAAATTCTCGCAAGATCTTACAAAGTACGGCGTTTGCATCTCAACTTAGCTATCTTGAAAAATCTTGTTGGAACTTCGCAAGATTGTTATTCATCTGAAAGAGTTCTTTGTACGATGTTTGCAAAAAAAAATCCCAAAAATCATTTAATGTTGGCCAAAAATTGTTTAATCTTTTCTTCGGCTGAAACTGTTCTCAAAATGATGTGACAGTAAGGAAAATTACACTCTAAATAATGTGCAGAAAAATAATTTATATAGAATCGATGAAAGATTTTGCGCATGTAGACTTTTTTAATGGTTCACACGAAACTGAAAAGGATATAAAAAGAAAATGGGGGGGGCTCTGTTGGAAATTAAAGCCTGTGTCACGTACCTCCAAAGGGGTTGTTGTTCTGTCCCCCTCCTCCTCCTCCAATGTCACTGGTGAGTATCTTCAGGGCAGCCACAGTCTGTATGGTGTCGTGTGAGATATGAGGTCGCTGATACTAATCAAATGTAATATTAATAGATAATAGATAATAAATTGTCTTCAGATTTATAATCAATAAAATGCATTCTTTTCTTCACATAATTATTTACCATTTTGAAGCCTGAGAAGCGACATTAGACAAACTCAAAACAAAAAGACAGTTCGCAGCAAAAGGCATTTTGAAATTTAGGGAGGGGGGGTCGATTGGTTACCACAACTTCAGAGTTTTTAGAGTTTTTATCACTCAAACTTTTCCAGCCAGTCAAACAATTTGTATTGCGTTTATGCCTTTACTTTGTTGACCCCCCACCTTTGAAATTTTCGCCGCTATCATATAATATTTTGAGTGGCGAATGCGCGCCAAAAAAACTCCATGGTCGAAACTATTCCAAATGTGTCCAATTTCGCCAATTTCGTACTTTTTGTTAAAAACGTCTGATCCGCAAAATTTTTAAGAAAAATAGGTCCTGGCAGTTTTTTAAAAGAGTTCTTAAATTTTTTGCAAACCACAGAAAAGTTCGGAGATACATTTTCGAAGGTCCGCCTGAAAGTCCCAGAGCAGAGTGTATAAATCAGACTAGTCGGCATTTGGGTTAAAATTTGCATGATTTTTGTAGCTACATGCGTTTATCATATTCCTCTGTATTTTTTAGTGTTTTCGGTTGGTTTATTTTCCGGCAGGGATCTTGCTTACTAGTTTTTTAACTACCCCCCCCCCCCATTACCATAAGAGATGTGGCTCGTTGTAAGAAAATAAGAATTAGTTATAGGCGTACAATATACCACCATTGTTACCTGGTTGCAGAGTCCCTCCAGTTTGGGTCGAATGAAACAGCAGAGGAAGCAGCAGCCTGCCAGAATGAGTGCCAGAATGACCAGGATCAAAATGGCCAACCACACTGGCATCGGTTCCTTCACACAACATCGGCCAGGGGTCATCACCTGCAGAACACAACAGGGTTGTTATACAAATATGAGATTTTTGTTCCTGTAAGAATAGTTGAAAAGAAAAGTAATAGTAAACAAATGAGCTTGTTTTTTTTCGAATACTTTCAATCCCATTAAAGTTTCTAGAGCAGTAGCTGTCCATTTATAATTTACTAACTGATGATATAAGAAACAGAATTTTTTTGGAAGCTATTCTGACAACAATCTAATAAAGTTTTCTCTTTGGTCGGTTGAAACAAGTCTTTAACGGTTTTTTATTTTTTTACTGATAAAAAATTTTTTGTTCACTCTTTTCTGCTCAAAACCATGGCCCTCTGAACATTCTTTATATAATCAGTTCTCTTTTGCTCATCCCATCGCCAAATCCTCGCTTTCTACATTTCATGCCGGTTTTTTTCATTCTTTTGATAGTGTCATCCCTCCTGAATGGCGAAACCATAAGGTTTATTGTATTATATATACATAAATTGTTTTTATACTGGTGGCATGACCTTGTGGGTTTTCAAGGCCATCTTAATTACCAAACCGAGTGATCGGCAGAGCAAAAAATAATTTGTTTATCATACAGTTGTCAATTTACCCATAACCTGCGTCATTGTATTTGTCAATTTCGTTCGCATTCGATATTGAAGATCTACGCATACCGTAAGGTTTGACATGGTACATCCATCAAACTATACCAAGAACCTGCTAAATATCAATCCATTTTGACCGCGAGCATCTGCAGGTTCACCATTAGAATGGTCGAAGTGGGCGGCCCTAATGGAAATGGCCATATTCGCCAAAGATCGAATTGAAGTACGAAATTCACGCCGTGACAAAGCGACACTCACAGATCCGACTGAACCCATATACGAAGTCAAAATAAATGGAGAAACCGACGCTCAAAAAACTTCCGGGTACGTAAACAAGGAGAGATAACCGGCTGGGAGAATAAAGTATTAAAAGCACGAGAAAAAGGAGTGCAAACAATTCCTTTGGATGGAACGAGGTAGAGGCAAAAGTCAAAAGTTACATATTCTTATGTTTGGGTGCTGAAGGCCAGAGACAACTAGAGTGAAAAAAGACCGGGCGTGGCCCTACAATCTACGAAAACGAGACAAATAGTAACAATTGTGGAAGCTTTTTCATAACAGAACAAAAAATTGCATTTGAACGCCTTAATTTGTCGAAAACAGGGAAAAAATGAACCACTTCAACAATTTCATACAGATTTAGTGAAATTGGCGTAAAGGGCCGACTGCGTAGATTCAGAAGACGAATGCGTACAAGATAGGTTTACTGCCTAAATAAACCACAAAAAGACAGCCAAAGAACTATTAGCAGAGATACGATCTGCACAAGATGCGTACGAATATGCAACTTGTCGAGAAAAGGGAACCAAACACGGTAGAGCAACAAAAAAAACTTTTCGGTCCATCATTTTCTACACCAACAAAATTAGAATTTATGGGATACACACAACCTCGAGAAAGAAAAAACAGGCAAACTAACAAACTAATCAAAGGGACCGACCTCATGAGGACGATAGAACTTCACACGAGGAAAATTGAACAATAGAAGAGAACAGATTACAAATCACGTGGGACAATACAAGAAATATTACAAATGCTGAAGACAATTCGGTCGGAACCCTTTATAATCATGCACCGCGAAAGATAAGATCTGTTCTAGAAATGCAGAGGGGAGATTTGGCAAAAGTTTGCTAATCTACAAAAGTTAACTTCATGCGAGTGGGAGAAAATGAATAACAACTACAAAACTAAGAAGACATCACAAAGGTAGAAGAGGTAACCCAGTGGCGTTCGCTGAAATCATGTCAACAAACGGATGGGAAGATATCCCACTAGACAACTTCACAGTTATGGCCATAGCAGAAGCGTTTAAAGTCAGAGACACACCAAAAATAACCAAAAAAGACTTAAACGAGCACATAGTAAAATGAAAACGACATCTGAGAACATGAATGCCATTCCAAATTCCGGCAGTCTGATATGTTCCAAGGAAAAAGTCTGCACAACAATTGAGGACAAACGATGAATCGACGACTTTCAACTACATCCCATCGGAGGACGCTGCTCGAGTTCTCGCATTTTATATTGGGAAATTAATGTTTCCGAAAGGACGACTTGCCATTGCACTATAACTCGGATGATGAACAGTTCAATTAGCACCGTTCATCATCGTAGACGATCAAAAGGAGAAAATCGTCGGAGGACATTAAACTGGTACATATTTTTAATTCGCTCGTTAAGTTCATGTTTAACCACTGATATCAAGAACTGTGCGCTTATCTATAATATTCATTTACTTTACGAGTGTTGAAATAATTTCAAAAACGCCTAAAGATCTGGCTTTCTACCTGGCTTATGTAAAAAAAAGCAAGTTAGACAGTCTACAAGATCATGCATAATCCAGTTAAAACAAATTTTGTACCTTTTTATCAAATGCGCTCGAGCTATAAATTTATTTGTCGAATTAAAACTAGTTATGTGTCTTTTTATCAAAAATTACATAAATATATCTGTATGTATCAGCTGTGAGTTAAAGGTAATTTATGAAAAAATACATTTAAAGAAATGTATTTGTTATTCACCTGTAGAACATTGAATTCTTGCACTTTTGCACTTCTCATCTAAGCCAGAGAGGTTGTTTTCCTTTCCGGATACGGCGGCGCTTCTGGCTGGCATGATAGGTTACTGCTGATAACCTTCAGAATCTGAAACTGGGTATGGAAGCGGTTGCTGCTGCAAATTTTGATGATGTTGGTTATAAGACTGGACCCCTGATGGCGGGTAAGGTTTTGGTTTCGGCGGGTAATTATTGTAGAAAAACTGCGGAAAACAAAAAAACTGAAACACACCCAAATACAAAGATTCTACATATTTCTAAAATGATTGCAACAACAGAAAATCTAGTGAAAATTTGTGAAAAGTAGAATTATCAAAAAAGAAACTCGGAGACACAGGGAGCTTTATGGACTTCATATTGTTGCAAGATAAATAATCCTTTTTTCATTTTTCTGATTGTTTTGAAACTTTGCACCTTTGTCAGAGCAAAATTGATAGACAATTGTTGTTTAATAAGTAAGATATACCCTAGTGGATAAAATAAAGTGCTGATTCAGAATTTTTGTCTCTAAAATGCTTGTTTTCACGGATGATTTGAACAAAGTTTACTAAAAACTTAAACCTAACTTTATACCTAAGCTAATAGCAAATGATCATAGCTTCCCTCCGTGAAATTATTTAAGTTTGGTTTTAAGGACTTAAACTAACATTTTCTTGGGTCCGAAGCCATCTTACCATCTGCACTAGGTTTTGCAACGGATGGAACTTCTTTATGAATAAGTAGAGAAAAAATTTGTTCAAGTGATTCGAAACATTCTAAGCGATCAAATTGATTTGTTCAGGGTTAAAACATTTACTTAACTCTGTTTCTCGCAAGATCACGAATTTTGAAAAAATTGTGCTTGTTTTGGAAACTGGCATTTTTAAACCTGGAAACAACTGGGAATTCCCCGAAACTACTGGTAAGTCGTTTCACGAAGGGTAGCTCTGATTGATCATTTGCTCCCGGTCTTTGTAAAATTTTGTTGAACTTCCTTGTCAAAGATGTGAGAAATCATTCTTTGAACCAGGGCGGATCTAGGATTTTCTCGAGTGGGGGGGGGTGCGGATTTTCAAAAAACTTTCCAATGCTCTCCCATTTTCCAAGTTCCCCCAAAGCACTAAAAAGCTCCTGTTTTGTTAAAATTTTAGGGACAGTCAGCCAAAAATATCTTTTTCAAAATAGTACAAAAAGGGACCCCCAAATTCGCCCATGCATTAAACACAGGCGTTTTAGAGATAAAACCGCAGTTTGCGCCTAATTTTGTTCACTTTTTCAACAAAATTCTACTCAACAATTGAACGCTTTACTAATCATTCTTTTTACAATTTTGATTACACCTTTGACTCAAATTAGTTGTCCAAAACATGCTGCTCTGTTTTATGAACTACAAGGTTCTCTTGTTTGTATTACTCCCCTGATATAATGCTCCGTTGAAAGTTGCATCGATCCGCACAGTTTTGTACCTTGATTTGCAAATCATCAGCTTGAAAAAGAGACAGGTATTTCTGCAAAGTTAGGTCCTTAGAGTTTTTTGCACAACTTTTCAGCGTTTTGGCAAAGCCTTCACTCAGAGTAGCGACAAAAAAACTACGAAAAAAGAGTCCGAAATTTTATAATTTATATTGATTAAGCTACGTTTTCTTTATCTTGCCATTGTCAAGCAGACCGAAAGCCAGACTGACTCAGATAGACACGCGTGTAATTTTTAGTTTCGAATTATAGCAGTGCTTTAACCATTATCAGTAAAGTGAAATATAACATATGTTTTCAACATGTTTTCTTGCCGTGTTTAAAAGAAACGTTTTTTTTTTCGACGCCATTTTTGAAATTTTTGTGCATTATTTGAAAAACTAGTGAAAAACTGAAAAACAAGTGCATTATTTGAATCACTTGTGCAGTATTGTTACTAGAGCTCTCAACCAAAGATAGAAGAGCATGTTTTTGCTCTTTCACACAAGTTTTTTCTTGACAAGGCATGAATAAAAAATGAAATATTAGAACGCATGAACGAAAAAACAAATCATTTGCATAGTTTTGCGCACTTTTCCGGGCTCTTTTTTTGAAAGAACCCCAATTCAAACAATCATAAGAACAAAATCAAACAGAAAGAGCAAAAACATACTTTTCAACAGTTAGAACATAGTTGAAGATGGCCTCGGGCAAAAAAGCCCGGCCTTGGGCACACAAAAAGCCCGGCCTTGGGCACTTTTTCACTCGTGCATTTCTCAATTATGTTCTAACTACTACTTCGAGAGATAAAAACACGTAACAGCATCAAAATTTTCCAAATGAGTGTTTCTTTTTTCGTTTTTTTTTGCATGTGCTTCATACCAGATAAATGGCAGCTTATTTAACATCTTGTAAATTGTTGAAATCTTGAGACCACGTGTCTCGATTGATCACCTAATTTTTCTGTTTGAACTCATAGCAGCTTTTTTAAAAAAAATTTATCTCCGAGCTTTATTTGAACAATCAAACTTTTGAAACAGATGGAAAAAACTACGTGTTGGCCAGAGTGTTTTACACTAGTGGACAAAATTAAGCGCAAAATCGAGATTTTACTGTGTAAAATGCCTGTTTTCAATTTGAATTTCGAACAACATTACATTCGAAACTCAGTAAAATTTGTAATTGACCGAGAGCAAATGTTCAGAGCCACCATCAGTGAAAGTATCAATATTTGATTCAATGACTTACTAATGTAATCCAGGTCCAAAAACTCCAGTTTTCCTCATCTGAGAAAAAAATTTTACTGAAAAAGTAACAAACATCTGAGCTTAGTAAAAATTTCACACTGATTGTTTCCATTTTCTCGCTGATAGTGTTTCAAGCTGCATGAATATTTACTCCGCTTATTCAAGAAAGATTTCACTACGATGCAAAACTTAGTGAAGATGAGGAAAACTGGTAATTTCGGACTTGGATTACATTGGTAAGTCAGAGAAACCAAATTTTGATATCATCACTTATGGTAGCTCTGATCATTTGCTCTCGGACAATGTAAAAATTTTACTGAAATTCGAAAAAAATGTTGTTTCAAATTTACATTGAAAACAGGTATTTTAATTTAGACTTTGCGCTTATTTTTGACCACTAGTGTACAACAGATAACAACAACTTTTTGGTTTCAATGACTTATCAAAGTAATACTGGTTTTAAAAGGCCAGTTTTACTTATCTGTACTAGAGCCAATCAGGGTCGTTTTCATTCGACAGTGTCGGCATATGAGGATATCAGGGTCAATTTAACTCGACTCAGTCGACACATGAGCTAACCATGTTCAAACAGAGTCAATAAAATCGACATATATGCCAATCAGGGTCAATCAATGTCGACAGAACCGACACCTGAGCATATCAGGGTCGAATTCATTCATCAGAGTCGACACATGAGCTTATCAGGGTCGATTTAAGTCGACAGAGTCAAAACATGGGCATATCAGCGTCGATATCAGTCAACAGAGTCCACACATGAGCATATCAGGGACAATCACAGTCGACAGAGCCATCACATGAGCCGATAAGGGTCAATTTGATTTGACAGAGTCGACATATGAGCATAAGAGGGTCGATTTCAGTCGACAGAGTAGTCGACAAATGAGCCAATCAGGGTCAATCAATGTCAACACAGTCGTTACATGAGGCAATCTTGATCAAACGCAGACAAAAATTTTGACACACGTGTCAATCAGGGTCAATCACAGTCGACAGAGTCGACTCATTAGCCGATCGGGGTAAATTTCTTGCGACAGAGTCGACACATGAGCACATCAGGGTCAATTTTAGTCGACAGATTCGACACATGGGTTTATCAGGGTCAATTTCATTTGAAAGTGTTGACTCATGGGCATATCAGCGTGGATTTTTTTCGACAGAATCGACGCATGAGTTTATCAGGGTCCATTTCATTCGACAGTGTCGACACATGAGCATATCATGGTCGATTTCTTTCAACAGAGTCGACACATGGGTTTATCAGGGTCGATTTTATTCGACAGTATCGACACATGAGCACATCAGGGTCAATTTCATTCGACAGATTCGACACATGGGTTTATCAGGGTCGATTTCATTCGACAGTGTCGACACATGAGCATATCAGGATGGATTTCTTTCGACAGAGTCGACATATGAGCTTATCAGGGTCGATTTCATTCGACAGTGTCGACACATGAGCATATCAGGGTCGATTTCTTTCAACAGAGTCGACATATGGGCTTATCAGGGTCGATTTCATTCGACAGTGTTGACACATGAGTATATCAGGGTGGATTTCTTTCGACAGAGTCGACACATGGGTTTATCAGTGTCAATTTCATTCGACAGAGTCGACACATGGGTATATCAGGGTCAATCAATGTCGACAGAGTCGACATAAGAGTTGATCAGGGTCAATCAATACATTTCGACAGAACGACAGACTCTTGAGTCAACTGGTGTCTAATTTGTTGCTTTCTTTTACACGAAAATTAAAAGTTTTTAAGACTCAAAGAATTAAATCTGGTCAACTTTAGAATGACTTGAACACAAAATTTTACCACGAAATTAAAAAATAATAGATCTTAAAACATTTTGACATTATGAAACAAAATGCAGAATCCCGAGTCAGTTGAAAAAAATGGCTCATCTAATGAAACTACGAATGAAAAACAAGGTGATTACGTTTTGAAGAAACCTTTTTTTTATAAAATCAGTTTTTTAGAAAGAAGAAAACGAAGAAATACCTATCGAGATCTAAATTGATTCCAAGCCTTCAAAATTTCAAAATTTTAAATTAATTCAGGCTAGTCAAGGATTATGATATTCATACACTATGACGAACTCTGACATCAAAGTTAACAAGATCCGGACATTTCGCCAACAATGACTATGATCGAAAAAAGTTTACCAGAATAAGCCCCATATGACAAAAGTTGAACAGACTCAACCAAAGTTCAACCCATACGGTAAATACAGTTCACCGTCTCAGCTGAGTAGTGTTACTGATTTATTTATCATAACTTACAGGAACCATTTTAAAACCTTTTTTTTTCAGACGGTAGTGTTATGATATGTTTTACAGCAAATTAATATTCCGAGTTTTGCTATCAATAAATTTCCAGTGAATCTTTTAATAAGAGTTTTTTTGTTGACAATTTTTAAATATAAAAACCAAATTCAATTATGTACTGGTAGCTTTTCTCATTCATTTTAAGCTTAAAATGAAACATTTACAGCACATGTCCTTATTTAATCTTATTTGAAATCTCAAATGTTTAGCAAGTAATCTAGAAATCAATATGTTAAGTTCATGAAATAAACTTGACATTTTTTTGGTTCTTCTAGAAGAGTTCATGTCTGAAATTAGTTCCAATTAATTTTTTTGTGGTTAGTTCATGTTCTTCTATAGTCATCTTCTCTAGTCTTAGTTTGTCCTCCAGTCAGCCGACTCGAATCATTCTCATCTCACTGGATGAAAGCATTATCCAATCACTAGAACTAAAATCAGTATATCGCATATGTTGATTGAGTGGTGCTTCTGAAGTGACCAGTCTACCATTCAGATAAACATGAGAACAAGCTTTATACCACCAACCACCTCCTTCCCCAAGCCGTGCAGCACAGTTGTCACTACGTTCGTCTTGATCTCTGTCAGTCGTTGTGAAAGCCATTCCGTTTTGATTATCAAGGCCAGTATTAGTACCAGTGGTGTTGTACATATTCTCACTCTTTGCCACCATTGTGCCAAAAGATATTTTGTAAAAGGGAGCGGGTTGGATCGTGAAGTCTAAAACAGAGCAAATTTATCCTCTTCGAATTACGCCTAAAATATGTTCACCCAAAAGTACACAGATGATTTTTGTTGAAAGACAGCAAATTAAGATCGCTTGTATCAGGCGATACCCTGACAGTTCTGACTGGCCTTTATCTGCATAACTCATGTTTTTGTTATATTTTTGAATGTCAAGATAATTCTCTTTCAGTAACAAAGTATTTGTAGCAATTACAGTGCCGTATTTCCTTTTTCTGCTTTTCAAACTGAAAAGCTGTTCGAAGTCATAAACAGTATCAAACTTTTGAAATTCAATAAAAACTTTCAAAGATGATCTTCATAAGGAAAATAAATTTTTATTAATCAGGCATTGGTCAATGCATACATAAACAAGCCATACAAAAAAGGCACTTTCAGCGTTTTTGAAAAAATATATGTCAGAGAAATGGAAAAATTTACTGTATCCAGGACTAAGCTCTGCGCACAAAGATTTTTTGAAAAGTTTTTTGGTGTACTATAGTTTTTTTGCCAGTGAAAAAGAATCAAAATAATTATTGGGCATTTTCGAAACTCATGTTCTTTAAAAATTTAATAACACCATTTTAGCAAAAGGTATCATGTTTGTATGACTAGTATTTTCTATAGACTTAGTTCATGAAACTGTTTGATTAGCATTTTTGGTCTATGGTGGTCAAGCAGGGGTTAGCAGGTTTTGAATGATTTTTTGCGCATAAAACCAATTTCTGACAATGGTTGAAAAACGATATTGCCCATTTAACCCATTTACGAGTTTTTTAACCAAAACAATGGGGTTTTTAACCAAAACATTTTGATTATCTCGTTTAGACAGTTATTTTTAAAATACGTTAAGTTGCTCTGAGATCAAAATATCTAATTAAAAGTGCAAATTAGTTTGACAATGCCCTTTTTTTGATTGACAACAGTATGCGGGTGTTTTCTTGATATTTTTTTCTCATTTTTAAACTTTTAATTGAAAGCTGTGTAATGATGACTGTTTGTTTAGTTTACCTGACCATTCGCCCCAAAAAAGTGTATTGTTGGAGAAACTGCGCATCGAAACTCGAAGGTTCCATCTTCCTTTTTGTGTCAACCTGTGCATTCTGTTCAACCCCAGCCACACATCTCCTGCTCCGGAAAAGTCTCCAAAACCTGCTTCATACTCCCCAAAAGTGCGGTTGAATAAAATGTCAAATTGTTTTCGCCTCTGTAAAACTATCTCCTGTCCCCACTGAAATGCGGGTCAACTTAAAAATTACAATCCTTTTCAAGAACAGGAGTAATTCTTTTGTAAATTCAACCCAGAAAACTGTATTTCGGGAACTAAACGGTATTTTAGAACGCATTTGGACCCAAGTTTGTATGAAAAAAAAACACGTGAAACATCCGGGAAGAGGTCTGTTTGAGGCTAAGCTAGATGTAATTGCTTCATTTTGACATGTGCCGCTCTGATAGTTAGCATTTGTTTAGTGAAATTGATTCAATTTAAATACAAAAATTTTTATATACCAATTTTTCATGCTTTAAAGGGAGTAGGAAGACCCTTAGATAAATCATATATTCAGCTTTTTCAAAATTTTTGCTGCAAATGCTTGAATAAAACTAATTTTTGTACATGCTTTTTTTTATATTGTTGCCGCGTTTTTTCTAAGATGAGCGTTTTTTAGTTATTAGCCTCCAGGATAGTTTTTTTGTTCTCAATATCCGCTTTTAGCATTTGTTTTTGTGTATTGTGATTGCAATGCTGCAAGATTTTTTGACCTTTTTTTATTTCTTGACATTCAATGGTAAAGTTTCCTAAATCATACATAGAAAACGGTTTTTCTAGATAACTTACTGTTATTTCTTTCAGATTCACCTCCACCCTCTCAATTCTGCTGGATACATTTGCTAACTCACCGGCAACACTATCAATTTTTATTGAAATGTTAGTCAAACCGTCTGCCAGTCGGGCGAGGTTTTCCGTAATACGATTGCTGTTGACATCGTTCCTTCTATTGGCGTCAGTGTGTTGTGCGTTGATCTTTTTTGTTTCATTTGATAAAAAAACTGTCAGGAACAATAGAACGACAACCAATGTCTAAATAATTGAAAAAAAAACATCAATACAAGGAATAAATTACAAAAAGAAAATTATTGGGCTTCTCATGCTGTTGAAGAAAAGTAACATAAAAATTGAACAATCCTCCATCAAATGCCTCACAATTTTTTTTTCAGTAAAAAAAATTTGACAAAATGATTAATTTTCATTAAAAATTTTTAGATTCAAAATTGTTGCTTGTTTTCATTCATTCTTTTTGGCGCCAACGTAACAAATTTTGTGGGGGAGCGCTCGTCAAGAAAACGCAATTTTTTGATCAAAATTTCCCAAAAGTGCCTAAAAACGCCTTTTTTGGTCTGTTTTTTTTTAAAACTTGCCTGCGCCGGAAAATTTTGTTTTTCACTTAATAGGGTCCTTATACTATTTTAGGAGAGCTCGGAAAATCTAATTGGACAACCTAAATAACTTCTGCGAAATTTGCCATGTTTTTAAAAATACCCCCTGGAAAACTTTTGCGCAAGCCACTCGGTTCAAGTTCTACCATTTAAAGTAATTTTTAAACGCTACTGTTCATCAGTTTTCGTTTCATTATTCATAAAAATAACAGTTGTTTTGCGTTTCTGACACTGGCAGAAAATATCTTTAGAAAAAATTGTGGCTTCCACTTGCGCTCAACTGTTTTCGTTTTCCAATCAGTTTAGTTTATGCAAACTTAAGCTTTTGATAAAAATTCTCGCATTTTTTCTTAAATGGAAGTTTATTCAACAACCCCGTACCCAGCAAAGACTTCTGAATTACTTAGAAAAATATATAGATTACCTTCGCTATAACTACTGTTTCCGAACAAAAAAATCTATTTCTTATCTGACAATAGAAACAAACAAGTTCAAGTGAAGTCTAAGCTAAGAGCATTTCACCGCTCTACCATTTCATATTAGATCAAAACGTTTTTAAGTATACAAAAAAGTCGTAGCTTTATGATGCGTTCAAAATCTCTCATCTGACATCTCCGGTTTGAAAGTATAGTCCTGTGTACTCTAACAGGGGCGACGGATCTAGAATTTTCTCGAGGGGGGGGATTTCGAAAAAAAAATTTCAAAAAATTTGTCGACAGTTTTTTTAAAGTAGATCAAATTAATTTTCTCATCTCTCACCAATGACTTATAAAGTCCCTATTTGACCAAATTTTCTGCTGCGCAGGCAAATCTTAGAAAAACAGGCCAAAAAATTGAACTTTTTGTTAAAACTAGGGTATTTTGACGCCAAAAGCGTACTAAAAAAATGGACCAAAATGCTGCTCAACTGGTAGCTACAAGGTTTTAATTGTTTTAAACACTTTAATTATGCATTTAACTTTTTCTTCTTTTTTCAATTAGTACTGGTTTAGCCACTACTAATGTACTCTTAGATAGTGTCATTTGATTACAATTAAAACACCTCAGCGCAACTCTTCTTTATCAATTGAAGTGCAAAAAATTACGGGAAGTTCTTTGCACACGAAAACGTAGTGGAGTGGACCGCTGTCACGATGTCGTATCTAACTATAAAAACTCGAATCGAAATGAACCCCCCCCCCCAAAAAAAAAAAAAAACGCTCTAGGATAACGGGATGTTATCTTATTGCTCCAAATTGCATATGAGCCCTTCAATAAAAATGATCAAGGTGTTTTTGATGAACACTGTTCAATAATGGTCTAATTTGTTGTCATGAATCTTTGAAAAAGGTCGCTCGAAATTTCAAACAACTTGATTAATTCCCGCTATAATTCCATAGTTTGAAACTTTACTTACTGCCAAAACAACAACGGCAATCACCAATGCGATCATCATAGCCATGAAACATTTCACAGGCCAATTATTCGCTTGCGGCTCTTTGTCTTCCTTTTGTCCGCCGCTGCGCTGAGTAATCGCCGGCTCCTCGTAAACATATTTGCTACCGGAAATCTGCTCATCTTGTTCAATGTTCGCCGACTCCTCATAAACGCTATCTTCCCGTTTGTTACCGGAATTCTGCCCATCTGCATTGATGTTCGGGTTAGATTCAGTATTTTGAAGTTGGAAACTAACATCACCAGTCGATGTTTTGAAAGATGCCATTTGCGTGTTGTTTATTAAAAAAATTTGGTTACCCCTTTTTAAATGCGCTTGTAAAGTTTATGTATAACCACCGATATTAAGAGCTGTGCTCTTATCTATCTTTTTCATTTACTGTGCAAGTGTTCAAATATTTTCAATAATGACCAAAGATCTGGCTTTCTACCTGGCTTATGAAAAAAAGCAAGTTAAACGTTCTACAAGAACATCATAATACAGTTAAAACTACTCTTTTGGCACTTTTATCAAATGCGCTCGAACTATAATTATCTCTGTCGAGTTAAAACTAGTTATGTGTACTTTTATGATTACCCCTTTTTTAAATGCGCTTGTAAAGTTTTTTATAACCACTGATATCAAGAGCTGCGTGCTCTTATCTATCTTTTTCATTTACTGTGCAAGTGTTCAAATAATTTCAATAATGACCAAAGATCTGGCTTTCTACCTGGCTTATGAAAAAAAGCAAGTTAAACGTTCTACAAGAACATCATAATACAGTTAAAACTACTCTTTTGGCACTTTTATCAAACGCGCTCGAACTATAAATATCCCTGTCGAGTTGAAACTAATTTTGTGTAATTTTATCGAAAATTACATAAATATCTCTGATTTTATCAATTGTGAATTAAAGGTAATTTATGAAAAATGCATTATAAAAAGTCTAATTGACATTCACATGCAGAACATTAATTTCTTGCAGAGTTTTTTTGCAGTTCTCATCTAAGCCAGAGAGGTTGTTTTGCTTTCCGGATACGGTGGCGCTTCTGGCATGCTAGGGTACTGCTGATAACCCCCAGAATCTGAAACTGGGTACGGAAGCGATTGCTGCTGCGAATTTTGATGAGGTTGGTTATAAGACTGACCCCCTGATGGCGGGTAAGGATTTGGATTCGGGGGGTAGTTATTGTAGGCCCCTGGATACTGTCCAGGTGCTGCTGATTGGTTGGTGGGTGTGTACCCTGGTGTGTATTGGTACCCTTGTTGAAGAGGGGGATGGGCTGCCATGTTTGGGTTGTAGTGGTTGGGAGCATATCCAGGTGGGGGTGGGGGCTGATTAGGATGGACTGATTGAGTCATCGGGGGAGGGGGAGGTGGGATTGTTTGGCCCGGACCCCAATTCGGTTGACCTAAAACAACAAACAAGGTCATTTAATTTGCATGAGGTGTAATTTATTCGAGGCATAATACAAACAATTTTTTTTGATAGTTTCGAAGACGAGAAAACGTGGGAATGTTTGTTCTGTACGCCATGTTCTAACCCGCAGATCTGTATCCCTAAAAATTCTCTAAAAATTCTCGCAAGATCTTACAAAGTACGGCGTTTGCATCTCAACTTAGCTATCTTGAAAAATCTTGTTGGAACTTCGCAAGATTGTTATTCATCTGAAAGAGTTCTTTGTACGATGTTTGCAAAAAAAAATCCCAAAAATCATTTAATGTTGGCCAAAAATTGTTTAATCTTTTCTTCGGCTGAAACTGTTCTCAAAATGATGTGACAGTAAGGAAAATTACACTCTAAATAATGTGCAGAAAAATAATTTATATAGAATCGATGAAAGATTTTGCGCATGTAGACTTTTTTAATGGTTCACACGAAACTGAAAAGGAGATAAAAAGAAAATGGGGGGGGGGGGCTCTGTTGGAAATTAAAGCCTGTGTCACGTACCTCCAAAGGGGTTGTTGTTCTGTCCCCCTCCTCCTCCTCCAATGTCACTGGTGAGTATCTTCAGGGCAGCCACAGTCTGTATGGTGTCGTGTGAGATGTGAGGTCGCTGATACTAATCAAATGTAATATTAATAGATAATAGATAATTAATTGTCTTCAGATTTATAATCAATAAAATGCATTCTTTTGTTCACATAATTATTTACCATTTTGAAGCCTGAGAAGCGACATTAGACAAACTCAAAACAAAAAGACAGTTCGCAGCAAAAGGCATTTTGAAATTTAGGGAGGGGGGGGGTCGATTGGTTACCACAACTTCAGAGTTTTTAGAGTTTTTATCACTCAAACTTTTCCAGCCAGTCAAACAATTTGTATTGCGTTTATGCCTTTACTTTGTTGACCCCCCACCTTTGAAATTTTCGCCGCTATCATATAATATTTTGAGTGGCGAATGCGCGCCAAAAAAACTCCATTGTCGAAACTATTCCAAATGTGTCCAATTTCGCCAATTTCGTACTTTTTGTTAAAAACGTCTGATCCGCAAAATTTTTAAGAAAAATAGGTCCTGGCAGTTTTTTAAAAGAGTTCTTAAATTTTTTGCAAACCACAGAAAAGTTCGGAGATACATTTTCGAAGGTCCGCCTGAAAGTCCCAGAGCAGAGTGTATAAATCAGACTAGTCGGCATTTGGGTTAAAATTTGCATGATTTTTGTAGCTACATGCGTTTATCATATTCCTCTGTATTTTTTAGTGTTTTCGGTTGGTTTATTTTCCGGCAGGGATCTTGCTTACTAGTTTTTTAACTACCCCCCCCCCCCCATTACCATAAGAGATGTGGCTCGTTGTAAGAAAATAAGAATTAGTTATAGGCGTACAATATACCACCATTGTTACCTGGTTGCAGAGTCCCTCCAGTTTGGGTCGAATGAAACAGCAGAGGAAGCAGCAGCCTGCCAGAATGAGTGCCAGAATGACCAGGATCAAAATGGCCAACCACACTGGCATCGGTTCCTTCACACAACATCGGCCAGGGGTCATCACCTGCAGAACACAACAGGGTTGTTATACAAATATGAGATTTTTGTTCCTGTAAGAATAGTTGAAAAGAAAAGTAATAGTAAACAAATGAGCTTGTTTTTTTTTCGAATACTTTCAATCCCATTAAAGTTTCTAGAGCAGTAGCTGTCCATTTATAATTTACTAACTGATGATATAAGAAACAGAATTTTTTTGGAAGCTATTCTGACAACAATCTAATAAAGTTTTCTCTTTGGTCGGTTGAAACAAGTCTTTAACGGTTTTTTATTTTTTTACTGATAAAAAATTTTTTGTTCACTCTTTTCTGCTCAAAACCATGGCCCTCTGAACATTCTTTATATAATCAGTTCTCTTTTGCTCATCCCATCGCCAAATCCTCGCTTTCTACATTTCATGCCGGTTTTTTTCATTCTTTTGATAGTGTCATCCCTCCTGAATGGCGAAACCATAAGGTTTATTGTATTATATATACATAAATTGTTTTTATACTGGTGGCATGACCTTGTGGGTTTTCAAGGCCATCTTAATTACCAAACCGAGTGATCGGCAGAGCAAAAAATAATTTGTTTATCATACAGTTGTCAATTTACCCATAACCTGCGTCATTGTATTTGTCAATTTCGTTCGCATTCGATATTGAAGATCTACGCATACCGTAAGGTTTGACATGGTACATCCATCAAACTATACCAAGAACCTGCTAAATATCAATCCATTTTGACCGCGAGCATCTGCAGGTTCACCATTAGAATGGTCGAAGTGGGCGGCCCTAATGGAAATGGCCATATTCGCCAAAGATCGAATTGAAGTACGAAATTCACGCCGTGACAAAGCGACACTCACAGATCCGACTGAACCCATATACGAAGTCAAAATAAATGGAGAAACCGACGCTCAAAAAACTTCCGGGTACGTAAACAAGGAGAGATAACCGGCTGGGAGAATAAAGTATTAAAAGCACGAGAAAAAGGAGTGCAAACAATTCCTTTGGATGGAACGAGGTAGAGGCAAAAGTCAAAAGTTACATATTCTTATGTTTGGGTGCTGAAGGCCAGAGACAACTAGAGTGAAAAAAGACCGGGCGTGGCCCTACAATCTACGAAAACGAGACAAATAGTAACAATTGTGGAAGCTTTTTCATAACAGAACAAAAAATTGCATTTGAACGCCTTAATTTGTCGAAAACAGGGAAAAAATGAACCACTTCAACAATTTCATACAGATTTAGTGAAATTGGCGTAAAGGGCCGACTGCGTAGATTCAGAAGATGAATGCGTACAAGATAGGTTTACTGCCTAAATAAACCACAAAAAGACAGCCAAAGAACTATTAGCAGAGATACGATCTGCACAAGATGCGTACGAATATGCAACTTGTCGAGAAAAGGGAACCAAACACGGTAGAGCAACAAAAAAAATCTTTTCGGTCCATCATTTTCTACACCAACAAAATTAGAATTTATGGGATACACACAACCTCGAGAAAGAAAAAACAGGCAAACTAACAAACTAATCAAAGGGACCGACCTCATGAGGACGATAGAACTTCACACGAGGAAAATTGAACAATAGAAGAGAACAGATTACAAATCACGTGGGACAATACAAGAAATATTACAAATGCTGAAGACAATTCGGTCGGAACCCTTTATAATCATGCACCGCGAAAGATAAGATCTGTTCTAGAAATGCAGAGGGGAGATTTTGCAAAAGTTTGCTAATCTACAAAAGTTAACTTCATGCGAGTGGGAGGAAATGAATAACAACTACAAAACTAAGAAGACATCACAAAGGTAGAAGAGGTAACCCAGTGGCGTTCGCTGAAATCATGTCAACAAACGGATGGGAAGATATCCCACTAGACAACTTCACAGTTATGGCCATAGCAGAAGCGTTTAAAGTCAGAGACACACCAAAAATAACCAAAAAAGACTTAAACGAGCACATAGTAAAATGAAAACGACATCTGAGAACATGAATGCCATTCCAAATTCCGGCAGTCTGATATGTTCCAAGGAAAAAGTCTGCACAACAATTGAGGACAAACGATGAATCGACGACTTTCAACTACATCCCATCGGAGGACGCTGCTCGAGTTCTCGCATTTTATATTGGGAAATTAATGTTTCCGAAAGGACGACTTGCCATTGCACTATAACTCGGATGATGAACAGTTCAATTAGCACCGTTCATCATCGTAGACGATCAAAAGGAGAAAATCATCGGAGGACATTAAACTGGTACAAGTAAAACCAAAAAAGGAGCAGATAGGCAGCCTTTATGAGAACAAAATTTCAGACCCAGAGATCAAACAGTGAATAAAAAACAATTGCAAACAATTGTGTTTGAGAAATGGTAAAGTCGAAAACTATCTAATAAAAACCCAATTGATCGAAAAAGTTGTCCCGATTCAAGAAAAAGGAAGAAGAACTCCGATACATTTGAAAGAAAGAGCCGAGAAAGAGCTGTAAAAATTGATCAAACAAAAGCAGATCACTGAATTAAACAAGTGCACAGACAACCAATTAATTAGTCCCATAATCATAACCATAAAAAGGATCAAATTGCCAAATTGGCATTGGATTCCAAGAAATTTAACAATATCATACACAAAAACAAATATCAATTGCCCAATACAGAACTGTTTCTGGACAAAACAGCGCAGATAGTAAAATCAAAAGAAAAAAGTCAAAATGTTTTCTCAAATATCGATTACGATATGATTACTCGCAAATTCCGCTGGATCCAAAATCCAGAGAACACTGCAATTTCAATCTTATCTGAGGAAATGCAACAGGAAGAGTCAAAATCCAAACTTGGTTTTAGGATCAACCGACATGCCAAACGAAACTGCACCATCAAATACAGGTAGTACACAACAAAAACTAGAGGCAAGCCACAAAATGATCACGAGCAGCATTGTGACACCATTCCTTCTCAATTCAACTAAGACAGACATTATTGGAAAGCATCCATCTCATGGACCCAAGATCCGCCGCTATGATCGACCTCTGCGAACCCATTTGGTTTACGCACATACACAGATCAATTGTCCAGTTGTCACGAAACTGCCGACAATGTACTGAACGAGGTAAAAATTTAAGACCATTTTTAGGGAACACTCATTCACTCCAAATCGAATCAACAGTCGAGCCGAATGAAGAGGTTCAACTAGATTTCGCAGGACTTCTACCCAACGAACTAAACCACCGAAGCGTATATACTCGTAGCCATAGATTACTGGTCGAATTTCCGACAGCTAAAGTGGTATTTAACAACAGAGCAGCCACAAGATTTATGCAAAGATATAAATCAATCAACAGCGTCTCGCAAAATTCAGATGCAATCAGAGTCAAAAGTTCTGTTTTTTTTTTGTGGATCAAGCAACATCAAATAATTATTTGCATCTGCAAACAATCACCACTTGATAGGTGTGGTCAGACGAATGATACAAGCATTAAAACGCAAGCTAAAAGTTATGAGAATAGAGAAAAATAACTTATCTTATAAAATAGCATCAGACAAAGCTGAAATAATCAAAACATTTTGAATCACTCCAGTGGCTGAAATTCTCGCCATTCGAAGCACACATAGAACCAAACCAAGCACACTATCATCAAGTATAACAACAAGCTCAGCAAATAACCTAAACTGGGACGATGCAAAACACGCCTGAAGACAAAGTGGTTAAAAACGGCGGCCATCAGACCTCCTACCAGAACCTTTGAACAAGGAAATTATAAAACCAGCACAAGCAGCCCAACAGGAAACACGTGTGAAAACTAGGCAGACATTATTTAAAGAGCGAGAAAAGTTATATCTAAGATACAAAATGATACAACACCAGGTAGATGCAAACACCAAATAACGGACAGATGAAGTGGCAACGAGAAAAATAAGAGTAGCTACAAAAAAAGACCCAGAAACATCGAACAAAAATACAAAACTACGAACGGGAAAATCTTAATTTACACACCACACACACAGCTTGGGTGCAGACATTGGGTAAGCCACCGAGAATACCAAGAAATGGCAGATTCGCATTTGTCCCCAATCTGCTGATTTATGGACCTTGCATACCCTCACGACTAAGCAAGTACGTTGCATGTAGATCCGCGCAGAGAACAGGACTAGGTTTACAATTGTTTTAAACATTGAAAAACCAAACGCGCCACAACATCCCATGTTCAAAAAAAGGAATATGTCAAGAAAAGATAAACAGTAGCAGTCACAAGATAGCCAAAGAAAAAAAAACGCGAAGCAAACAGGACAGAAGTCAGGAGGAAATCTAGCGCAGATAAACCCAACAAGAGGAATGCAATTCAGGTCAGAACTATAAAAAGAGATCAGCACCCCAACAAACAGGGACATTGAGACGCCAGAGCAACAAACGTCATCAAGTGAGGCTTGGTCCTCTACATTCGAGAACACGGCCCCATCTCCGAGTAGACTGAATCAAAAGAAGACGCATCCCCAATTACCACGAATATCGGCAGAAGCAACCAGGAAATCCACTAAGAACCGACAATCGGCGTTGGCGGGAGCGTTGGGAACTCCAGTACCAATAAGTGCAATTAACGAAGCTAAGCAAATGCCAACGGAACCCAAAAAGAAACAATTTTCTATCGAGTCACCGACCAACAAATAAAGGGAGGGGAACAACTCGAAAATAAAAAGTTTAACCCACGAGATGGGTTTCCATGAAAAATTGCCAGAATATCAAGCATGTGTGAAATTTTCAAAAACAATAAAACCCAAACCTAAAAACAAAAGCATGGAAATATTGGATTTGGTGTCCCCGACTTTCAGTTCAAGCAGAATGATATCAGATATTAGAGAGGTTTTTCTTGGTATCGATCAAAAAACAAGAAGACAACGAAAGAAGAAATAAACTCGGGACTCAATAAATCAATAAAATATGAAGGGACTCAATAAACTCGCAATTCAACTTAAGTCTACTTGGACTCAAAAACTCAAGTTTATTTTTGACTTCCAGGGGTAGTGTCATCCGGCCCGAATGGCAAAACCATAACAGTGGTTATATTTGAATATACATATAGTAATCTATACTGATCGAATGGCCTTGTATCTTTTGAAAACTACCTCCATAGCCACACCGAGTGATCGGCAGAGCAAGAAATAAATGGTTTTATCAAACAGTTGTCTTTTTTACACGTAACCTCAGTCGTCGTATTTGCCAATTCCGCTCGGATTTGATATTGAAGATCTACGCATACCATAAGGTATGACATATAGATTCATGCCAGATATGCTTGGTGTTTTTTCACATAGTTTCAACTCTGCCATTGGCGTGCGCAGAAATTTTCTATGGAAAAGCGGTTTTTCGAAATAAGTTTGAAAACTTTTTTTAGGTCGACCAATTTGTTTCTTCGAACTCTCCGAAACAATTATTCTGTCAACAATTTTTTGAGCGGCATGCATTATTTTTTTTTGAAAAACAAGCTAAAAATGGCGTTTTTAGCATTTTCAAAAACTATTTGATTAATAAAATGCGTTTTTTCAGCGCGCGCTTCCCCCTCAAATGTAGTTATATTGGCGTCGTAGACGCCTTCAGAAGTTTATTTATAGTTCACGTTGAAAATTGAGGAAAATTACTCAAAATCTTTTGCAAAAGTTACTCAAAAGCTTTTAAAAAGTATCTCAGAAGTGTTTCAAATCTTACGTCATCCTCATAATCTTCGTCGTCATAGCCTGAAGAGTAGTCGCCAGTTGCGTAAGTCGCATTTGCATCACAACATTCGTAGATCTTCAGCTCAGCGATTAGTGTCGAGTTCACATCGCTAGTCATGTTCACGTAGATGTTCCTCAGTTTTTCCAACTCTGCCTCGGCGGTGAAGTTGCGACATTCGTAGTCGTGATAGCACACTTTGTCTTCGTAAGTTCTTTGCCTGAAACGAATATGCGGTCAGTTTGTTCCAAAAAGATAGACTTCAATTTCTGTTTTTTTTTCTAATCTTTCGTAAACTTGCATTAGAAGCAGGAGCGAACCTAGGATTTCTTCGAGGGGGAAGGGGAGCTTTCTCCCTTCAAATTAAGCATATTGTAGAAAAAAAATTAGGGTCAAAAATTAGCCAAAAATTGCTGTCTTAAAAGGTACCAAAGGGGGAGGGAAGTTCAAAACAAGCATATTGGCAAAAGCAGCTTGAAAAAATTAAGGGTTTGTCGACCAAAAGTCATAGAGCCCAAAAGTGGCGAGGAGTTCGAATCCGGGGAAGGAGGGGCTGGTGAATGACTGTGTGTCGCTATTAAAATCTTCGCTGGGCAATTGAAAAAACAAGAGGGTGGGGTAGAGGAGTTTTTTTGCATTTGTTGCGTTTGTTTCTTCTCCATAAACCCGCTCTCGTTAAATTATGGTATAAATCAACTATTTAAAAACAAATAATTAAGTGTCGCCAAAATTGCTGTTTTCTGACAAAAAATGTTGCCTTTTCAACGTTAGTAAGGCCGCACACTAACAAATTTAGTGTTAATGACAATCATTAGCTTTTTCAAAAAAAAATAGAAAAAGCTTTAATTAAGAAACGCTCTATTGGTAACATTTAAAATAACAAATAGGAGATTGGGGATAGCGGGAATTTTCTGAATGAAACAAAAACATTTATTACTATAAAGTATTATTAAAATAGTCGATTAAGGGGGTAACCACGAGAAAAAAGGCACAAAACTTTGAAAAGGTTTTATATCCGAGTGATTTTGTGGGGCTTCAACCTATTGAGTTTTCCATTTTATCACTATTTTATTGAATATTTAATGACCCATAACTTATTACCATTTTCCTTCCAATTATTGCCATTTATAATCGGGTTGTCTTTTGTTGCCCCCGAATTGGTCTCAAAATAGTGGTAAAAAAGGGGTTAGACCGATTTTTTTCTGTTATTGTTCTCTGACAAATTACCCTTTTAAAATATTCATCTCCGACTCTTATTGCTTTTAACCTGGTTTTGCTGTCATAAAATACTATCACCAACAAATACCTATATAATAAACACTATTAGAAACCGATTACTTGTAGATTGTAGCCGTTGAAAATGAATAAAGTTATTCTGAGCCTCGTACTACTCTCAATTTTGGTAAGTTTTTTATCATGGCGAATTTTGTATGCACACTTCCGGGGACCGTAATTTTAGCATAAAGATAAACAAGACTGCTCGTATCAGGGCGAAGCCCTGAATGTTCCGACTGCCTTTTAAGCATTATGGGGCAGTAATAACATCAAAAAATAAATTTAATAAAATAGAAATGAAAAAAAAAATTCTAAAATTTGAATTTTTTTATGAAATCATCCCCCGACACGCCATATAAAGTAAAAAAAAAAATTTCGCTCATTTTAACAAATCAATTATGGCAAATAAGTTTCGTTCAACCAATTTGGAACGATTTCTAAGACGCATTAAATCTCCGCTTACGCGTTAATAGCCCGAAATATATCGCGCGTTAATTGTCCCAAATTGGTCAAAATGGCAATCTTTAAACCCCCATAACTGTACGAAAAATCATCACAGGTGAAATATCTTTTCAAATTTAAGCTTAGACAACAATACCTTTTGAATGATAAAAAAAATTCTGTCAAAAATGGCTAGTTAAAAAGTCAAAATTTGTCTGAAGAAAAAAAACCCACCCCGAGCACAAATATTCCGTTACTTTCGTATCGAAAAACGGAACAATAGCATGAAAATTTGAGAGGTGTTCCATTACACATAAGCCGATCAGATTTCATAATACTAATACTATCCAAAACATTTCGGTCATCGATGTTATTCTGCTATATCAGAAATTTGGTAGTAAATGAGCACAACAAAAAAAATGACATAGCTTTCATTCAGTTTGTACTAACGTAAGAATGCTCGTATATCAGGGCAAAACCCGAATGTTTTGACTGCCCTTCAATTGGTCTCAAATAGTTTTAGATAAAAGAGAATATATGAGAAACTATTAATTTTGAACAATGTCGAAGATCGAGTGTGAAAATATTAGTCGTACGACATTATTAACAATGATTTTGTTGTGCGGGATTATTCGCCAAACATTAATATTTCGATTAGGAGTCGCCAAGGCGCTTAAAGATTTACTGTTAAAAATTTTTACTTCGATCGCCGAAAAATGTTTTGATAAAAAACCACCCCAAGCATAAATATTCCGTTTCTTTCAAAAATTGGAACAAAAAATAGCAAAAACGAATAAATTTCATGCATCTGCCACTAAATTTCGATGCCAAAATTTTTGTCCGATTTTTTCAGAATCACGATATGGATTGCTGCTACAGAGCTGAAAATTTAGTTACAAAAGCACGCGATAACTTGTAAATAAAGCTGGCAAAAACCCTATTTTGTATGCTAATGTTTTTGTTCATCCCCACGCTCTAGCATAGAATTCTGTTATCAGCATCTTGAACGACTTTCAATTTCATCAGGAAGTTTCACAAAAATTTTTTGAAGCCAAGTTTGCGAAACTTAAACTATTTATACTTGAAGGCAAAAAAAAAGCATCTTTTAAGATAAATATTTTTACTGAATCAAAGTGCTTAAGTTTAACTAAAGTTTGATTTATGGTGCTGCAAAATTTGGCCCAGATTACAGATGGAACATTTTTAAAATGGACAGATAGCTCTTATTGGAAGCAAGAATTGCTATCCTGAAGCTTAGTACAGACATGTATGAACTGCCAATTGTGTGTTTTTAATTTTGGGTTTTATAAAAAAACTTTTGCTTAATGAAAATCAATCAGAATGTCTGCTTAAAAAATTTCGAAGACAAAAATTGATTGTCATTTGGCAGCGACTATCTGAAAAAAATATAGTACATATATGTATGAGAAGAAACCTTGAAGGGAGGCGGAGCAATAAGTAGAATGGTCCAAGTGCAGAATGGGTCCAAGGGCAGAAAAACAGAAAAATATTGACTTATGTTGGCTTATAAGGGCTAATTGATAAAACATTTATTATAATCGTCAAAAAATACCAAGAAAACGAATAAATTACGCATGAATTGACTAATTTCATTAGGTGTTTTGATTAATTTTTTTAAAATTCTTGATTAAATTGCTCAAATTATGCATAAAATGTTCGTTGCTTTGCTATTATTGACATTTCTGATGATTATTATACCGATTAGCTTATAGAAGTTGTTATTTTTCCTTTTTTTCTGCTCTTGGACTCATTCTGCTCTTAGACCATTCTGCTTATTGACTGGCCGCCACCTTGAAGACTATGTAATCAAGGCCATTACTTTCGTCCAAATCAATTTCTCCTCACTCAGATCAGCGAGAAAGAACTAACAAGAATACTAGTATCTCCTGGCAAAGCGCCTTCAGTTGCCTTTGTCGTCGGTATCGAATAGTTTTAATCAAGGACAAATTAAAAAACCATAAAATCTGGACTATATCTAACATCAAGTGTGAAAATTGGATTCGTACTGAATTGTTATGACCGATTAGCCGCCATTTACTTTTGAATGGTTGCCTAGTACGGGTTAAATTGCGACGCAAAAACTTCTTGAGTTGCGTTTTCAGCATCAACTGCACTGGAGCTCTACGAAAAAATAATGATTAAATCTGACTTTTATTGTCTATATCTATAAGAGAAAAATAATCAACTATGATCAATTAAAAACGGACTTTATGGTTCTTTTTATCAAAAAAAAACTTTGCAAATCAATTATAATCGATCAATTTTCACTTTTACAGATAAAGACAATGCAACTTCATTATATTGATTTTTTTTTTCGTTTTTTTGAGATGCGCAAAAAATTGCTCATTTGAAACATTTTCTCAATTTACTTAAACAAGAGTTGTATGTATCTAATTACCCTGAGAAACAGCGCGCTGAAAAATGCAGTTTCTGAAAAATGGAACTTCGACCTGTATTTTTTGGTGTTTGGGGATTGGTTCTGGTGATGGGGGGGGGGGGTAGTGGCGGTGGGAAATAACAAAGGACAAATGGGGAGGGAAAAGGGCAAACGTTTGCATTTTGAAAAATCTGAGGTTTAAAAATAGAGTAAGCTGTAGACCCGTTTTGCATAAGAAAAATGCTTTTGCAGAACTTTTGAAAAATCTGCAGATCTTTTGAAAATCTGCTTTTGCAGATCATGTTTTTGCAGAAATCGTTGCAGAAGTTTTTGCTGAAGTTTGAACGACACCAAACAAAATAAAGTAGAAAAAATTCATTCTAATTGAATTTAAATGGATTATAATTAACTTTAAATTTGATAAAACAATGGATAAAAATCAAGTCTTTATTCCCTTTTGTGGTCTGATAGTCACAGGGGATTTGATTTTTTTGATAAAATTTTAGACTACAGAGATCCATTTCAATTAAATTTCTTTTCACTTTTCTTAGATGCGGGCATAACAAGTCTTCAAAGAACATGTAGGCTAGTCCAAAGCATGGCCAAAATGGCTGGCAACTTTTCAATCCCCAATATTTTACAAAAAAAACTCTGTTTATATTTGAGTTCACGGAGTCGATATCTGCAATGGGGTATGTAAGTTTTTTCTTAAAAGTTTTGATTCAATCACCGAATTTTGGCTGATAAAAAAATCAATCCAATAAAAAAATTTTCCCATTTTCTTTAGAAGTCGGAACAAAAAATTCTTGATTGTTTTGACTGCCCTTCATGGCTTACTAATAAGCTTATCAAATAACTTTTTGCAGGATTAAAAAAAAAATTCCCCACACGCTATATAATGTACAAAAGTGTTGAACTAACGGCTCTTTTCCACTCCCTACCTGAATTAATTTTTAGTGACGTATTGTTAGGATCAAAACGCGCCTCAATTTGGAACGAAAACTGCTCTAAATATGTCGCACGGGTAATGTCCAAAATGGACCAATTTGGCATTTTTAAAAATATACAATTTTAGAAGTATGATCGCTGGTTGATAATAATTTTTAAATGTTGTTCAGGAGGCATCAATAGTTTTCAGATGTATGTAAAAATTTTCCCTACCAGAACAGCCAGTTCAAAAATTGCAAAAACCTGGCAAAAAAAAAGAAATTGAAAAAAAATTTCATCGATGCTGATAGATAAACAGATTGAGGCAAAAATAAAAATTATCAGGTTGCTTTGCCAATAGCGCTGAGTGATCCAACTACAGAAACAATCGCCAAATTTTCATGAAAAAACGTAACAAGTAAACGATCTTTTCCCCATAATCAGTTTAGGAATGAGGTTGTTCGTTGGTTCAAGCTATATTTTTCACCCAATCAGAATTCAGCAGTTTACTGTTTTACTTGGCCATTTATTTTTTTTCTTGTAAGAGGGGGTGGTCAGCGTACCAATTTTTTCCATTTAAACAGCCAATCAGCCATATCAGCAATACCTTATCAGCCATAAACTAAACACCAAAAACAGCACTGTTTTCAGAGTTTTAGAAGTAGTTATTTTATGTTTAATTTTTTTCTCGTTTTGGGCGAGGGGTTGGAAAGCTGCCCCAGAATTAAGTGTTTTAAAAAATGATGTGTCAGTGGATGATTTGGAAAAAACATCTCTTTTTTTTGAAAAAATAATCATTTTTTAATCAAAAACTTGTCCATGGAGAGGGTGGAACTTGTCCACGGAGAGCCGGTTATCGCCTCTAACTTTATCTCGGTTTCAGGTAACAGGCGACCTTAGGCCGAGATAGTCAGCTCAGTTGTCTCTGACCAATCGAACTGTTTAAAGAACATAGGCTAGATTGGCACAGGGTTGATTGGCATAGGGTTGATTGGAATATAGGGTAGATTAGAATAGGGTAGAATGGCATAGAATAGATTGTCATGGATCCAAAAAATTATAGCAGCATACCGTTTTAAAATTTTGGTTTTACTAACAAAGCTTCTTTCTAGTTTAAAATGTGCTTTATATGTTGCAGGCTAGCAGCATCAGTGCGGGTCGTGTTTCGAAACAGTGGCTGATTGACAACAAAGACAACTTGCACAAATTTCACCCGGGTTTGTACGGGAAGCGAAGCGGTTCCGCGATGAAAACTACTAGACGGGAACAGGTCAGCAAATTGAATCGAAACTGAAAAAATATATAAATTTGCATTAATTTCGAATCGTTTTCAAATACAGGCGAGTTTTTCTATTTTATTCAGTGAGGCTATGATCACTTAAAATCAATATTTTTATGGATAAGTTTTACCGAACTAAAAAATTTAGAAACTCCTGTACGACAAGTTCCTCAAATTGTGAAGGTCTTATCTGTTTCAGGAACAGCTCGAGTCTAATTCAATAGGTGGACCGCAGCAAGGATTTGCAGAGAAACACTTTTTCGTAGCACCGATTCCCGAGTTGAAAAAGAAATCATCGGCCATGTATTTCCGAAAATAAAACTAGCACTAAAATGAAATTGCAAAGAAAACTCAAATATCCAGTATCAAAATTGAAGTAGTTGTGCTGTTTTTCTTTTTAATCAGAAAAGACGAAGAAACGCAATAAGAACTGAACAATTGAATTTTTTTCAGATTTTTAAGAATAATTAAGCGAGCGGTGGTGAAGTGGGTACGTCTCCGCCTCTCAATCGAGAGGTCTGATGTTCGAGGCCCACCATGATCCGTGCTCCTTGCTTGAGGGTGAAGCAACATTACCCAGCACAGAAAAATAGCCAAAAAAGTGCATGTAGTTCTTAAACAGGGGCACAACAGCGGTTTGCCGTGATGAGCTGTACAGCTCTTGTGTTGGTCGTTTCCCCCGTGGATAAATGGTCTCAATAACTTAATAATAATTTTGCTCTATTTGCTCACTTTAAAACCCATATTTCAGTCCGTGCGCAAAATTCGCATACTTTGCAAATGATGGCCAAAAAATCTTTTGATTCAATCTTTTTCTGAAACTTCAGTTGACAGCGATAATCCAACGCAAGCATTCAACTGAGGAGGGTTTTTAGAAAACAACGACGAATCATCTCTAGATTACTCAATTTAGTCGAAAAGCGCAGCAGAACTGAAAATCATTTCGTATCAAACCGTCTTTTGCTATTGCCGGAACTGTACAAAACTAAATTAGAATTTTGTTCCAACTTTTCAAGAAATTGAAAAAAAAAAAATTGCTGGAATGATTTTTTCTCGAGAAAACTTTTGATATTTTTTCAAGGAACAGTTTTTGAAGGATTTTCCATGTGCTTGAAAAATATTAATGCAATGAGCTCAAATGTAAAAGATTTCTCATGAATGTTTTTTTTAACAGAGTAATGGGATTTGAAAATAATGAGACAGTTAAAGCGCCAAATTTGTTGTTCTGTTAATGCGTAAGCATGATTTAGTTCGGCTCAAATTAGACAAGATATTTGGCAGATCATAATAGCTGCAGATGCGAGAGCTACTATTTTTTAGTTTAAATAGCGCTTAGGAAAAGTTTTGAAAAATTTTGAAAACATTTTCAAGTCTTATCTATTTTTTCATGGACGTTTGAAACTACTTCGCAGATGTAAACACGATGAAAAATTTACTGATTTTTTGGGTATTTTTTGTTATTAGGCGTATAAATCAGGGGCGGATTTAGGGGGGGGGGAGGCGGTGGGCGGACGCCCCCTTCTCAGGGATTCGACCCTCTGCCGACCCAAAGGGTCCCCCCTTGGTACTTTTTAAGAAATCCATTTTTGGCGGATCGATTCTAAAAATTTTCTAAAGGCGCCTTTGGCGCCAATATATCCTCATTTTGAGGAGAAGCACGCGCCAAAAAAAAAGTTCCCAAAAACGGCTTTTTTGACCTGTTTTTCAAAATTTTGCCTGCGGCGCACAAAATTGGCCCAGAACAGCGTCTTTTTAGTGCTTTAGAAAAGCTCGGAAAATCTATTTGGTCAACCTAAAAAAAAAGCCACAGCAAAACATTGTCAAAAGAGCAATCGCCAAAATTCCAGCACAATGAAAAATTTTAATAACGTAAACTCAAAATCAAATTTAAATTGAAATCAAATTGAACCAAAATTCAAAACCAAAATTAAAATAGGTAGAAGTTATTGAGAAAGATGTGTGTAATTAAATTTGCAAAAGGCGCAAAAGTGTTTTAATAACAACTTGCTATTTGGCATTTTTCTTGTGCAGTATTTACAAAATTAGTCACCGGGTTTCGTTGGCGGCCAGAAAGTCAATTTACCCGTTTCAATTGGTTACACGCACACATATATACACAAACACACGCACACAAACCCACACACACACACACACACACACACACACACATATATATAGAGAGAGTTTCGGGTTGAAGAAAAATGCTTATCATGCAGTTTCATGTATGAAATCTATGGAAAAAAAAGCTTATCATAGAAAATTCATACAAAATATGAAAAATGTTTTAAAAATTTTAAATCAACATTTTTGGTTTAATTGCATCTTTTGAAGATTTCTGGTCATTAAAAATGATTTGAAATTTTTGATGAAAATTGCTTGTCATACAGTTTTCATGTATGAAATTTATAAGATATGTCTGGGTAACTTTAAATATATTTAAATAATTATATCTATGATAGAGGGCATTTTGACAATCAAAAACAAAATTTTAATTTCGGTCTGAAAAATGCTTATCATAAAGTTTTCATAAAAGAAAATTGTGTGATCTGCATTTTTTTCATAAACAAAAACAAAAACTTTGGGTAAAAAATTTTTAATCCCTTTTTTGGTTGCAAACTTGCATTTTTTGCTAAAATATAAATTGAACGAAAAAAAATTTTTGCATGCAAAAATTGAATTTTTGTGTTTATAACGTAGTCCAGGATGAGTTTTTCACCCAAAAAGTCCAAAATTCATAAGAATGTGTTTTTTTTGTAAACACGATTATTATCTTTTGTTTCATTTGCTAAGATAAAAACATATTTTTAAAAAACAGGCCTTTTCTCTCAACCACCAAAATTTTTAAACTAAAAACTATCTAGCCATATTCGAAAAGTTATTTTTTTTGGTATAATATTCCAGGTGAAAATTTTAAGCTAACTTCATTTTTTGTTATTTGTTGTTATTTTTTGTGGTTAGCACTATGATTTATAGCGCCAAAATTGGTTTAAAAGATTTGCTAAAATCACAGATATTTTGTAACTTTCCTCAAAATTTGAAACAAAAAACGTTATTATAGTCAGAGGATCTCGTTTCCAGTTTGTGAAGTTCGCAAACAAAATTCGATTCCGCGACAGCATAATCCACTGCACACAATAAATGTTATTTAAGAAATCCACAAAATGGTCTTGATTCCACAAATTTTACTGTAGTTTCTGCCAATGTAGCTACTTTTGAAGCAATTCGAAACGCTGCAAGGTTTTAACCATTTGTCTAAAAACTCCGCAACAGCAAAAAGATCAAGAATAAATAACCTTGATATGGATTGCACAACAAAACCGTTTTTTTTCCAATTGCGCAATCCGTTCTTATTTCACAAAATACACAGTTTGGCATGCAATTATAACACAAGATTGATAAACTAAAGAAAATGAGCTTCACAAATTATATTTAATAATCAAGAAACTTATGGTAATTTTAGCTCACGTTGATGAATATTTATTTCCAAGCAAAAATTTCTAAAAGAAAAACTGAAAACAAAACTGATTTCAATTTATTATTTTTACAACAAAGTTATCCGGCTGCTCAGAACGCTCTAACCGCGTTCATCAAAATTACAAAAAAGCTCGGGATGACCGAAACTTCTTATCATACAATTTCCATATATGAGAAACTTCTTGTCATACAATTCCATACGTACAGAAAATTGTATGAAATCTCTATGATAAACATTTTTCCATAAATGAAAATTGTATGATAGGTGTTTTTCCATAAACCAAAAAGTTTGATTTTTTCTTTCTAAATTTATTTTCTGACAATTTTTTGGTTGTGTTTGCCGCCGAACACAAGTGACAAAACTTGGTTACTCAAAGCACCTAAGGTTGGACGGTCTTGGCATTTACAATGCACAGAAAACGACCTGAGTTCGGCTGTCTTTCACAATTGATATAACAAAAGTAACAAACTTTTAATTTTTGGCAAAATTTTTTAATGGTGATTATTTTAAATTTTTGAATTTTCAAATTATCAGACATTGATCAAGGCATATATAAACACCCCATACAAAGGAAATAGGAGTTTTCAGCGTTTTTGAAGAAAAAGAAATTAAGTCAAAAGAAAATAAAAGCCAATATTATCGTATCCAGGACTACGTTATGCACACAAACATTAAATTTTGCATGCAAAAAAGTTTTTTTCGAAAAATGTTTGTTTGCGTACGAAATTCGATTTGCGGTTGAAAAAAAAACAAAAAATTTTTGGGCCAAATTTTCAAAATTACTTCAAAATTACTCGCCATCAAAAAATGCCAGTCATACAATTTCCATATATGGGAATTGTATGATAAGCATTTTTTTTCAAAAAACGAAAACCTCCGTTTTCTTTTACCAGACTGTTTTATTAGAATCAAACAGTCACAGAAATAAGTTTATATCTTTTTTCAACCATTTTTAGAAAAAATTGTATGAAAATTGTATGACAAGCATTTTTCCACACACTTGATGTATGGAATTGTATGATAAGCATTTTCGGTGTATGGAGGTCAACCCGGGAGAGGTTTGTTTTTTCTTTTGCATTTTTTTCTTTTGTATTTTTGTGTAAGTGTGTTTCTGTGATTTATAAGATGGGAGATTTCTACAAACGCTTGAAACTTTAGTGAAATAGGAATAATCGAAATAGTTTTTCTGCAAAATTGATTCACAAACAAAAACAAAAAAGTATTTAAAATTCTTAAAACATTTCTATATATCTTTTCAAAATGTAACTTTTCGAAGTATTTTTGAAAAGTTTCTTTAAATTATTCATTAAAAAAATGTTCTCCATGCTGGCAAAATTACTTTTCCTGGAGCAAAAAAAAGGTTTTTCACTGAAATGAAAAAAATTTTCTATTAAAAAAACGACTTGCTCAGTTTTTCTCGACACAATTTTTTTGAATCTTTTTTAAATTTTGTTCCAACCACGACTGATAAAGCTTTCGTAAGATGTATTATAAGACCTATAGCGATGATCATTTGTGGTACTTGATTTTGCGTGGAAAACAAAAAAACTGAAGCACACCCGAAGATAAACTTCTTCTCCATTTACAATGATCGAAATACAAATATATGGGTTATCTACTTAACAATTCCCCCCCCCCCCCCAGCCTATGGTACCTACTTATTGTAAAATGCTCATGATTGTTTTTTGTTAATCTTAATCTACTCACTCTGATGTGTAGATTTGTTCAGATCCGATCGAAAGGATGGGAAATAATGCCAATAAAACAAACATCGCTGGACTGGACCAAGTTGTCATTTTCGAAATTATTAGCCACTTGTAAATATTGTATTAGGAACCAAACAAATAAATAATGGAGTAAATATCTGAAAATATATAGAAGAGATTAAAATGGTAAATGAAACGGAAGGATCCAATTTGTTCAAGTAGTGATTGAAGTCTCAATCAAAATAATGCACTCTCTTGTTATATTGAAGTATACACAATGTTTATAATAATATAGGACAAAGGGCTTGTATTCAAATCGAATAAGACTGAGAGGATTCGCCTCCCAATGTAACTATAATAAGAGCTCAAAAATGGATGGGGGGGACCTTTATGAGCCACGAATTAATGACAGTAGCGTGTAGCGGCTAAACGCGAAATTGGGGCATCCAATTGCAAAAGAAGGTCAAAACTTTGCTATCTTACTGTAGAAGCTCAGGAAACTACTCTAAACCTTCTCCTGCACTTAATTGATAATTACAGGCTGACTTGTCCGACTGTAATAGAATGCATAAGAAGAAGGCTAAGTAAAGTAACCGCACGGACTACCAAAGAAATAAACAATGAAAGAAAGACTAATTGCAACGAAAGCACATGACGGGAAATTGAGAAATTTCAAATAGCTACAAAAGGGAATTTTTCCCATTATTGTTTTTTTTTTATGTTAGCGGACTGTGATTCTGTAGAGAAAAGAATGTAAAATTGTACTACTGAAAAGAAATATTGCAGAAACAAGGCAAAATTTTTCAAGGTGCCTGTTACTAAGATCATTCAGAAATCAGAATATAAAACACATGTGTCGTTTTTTCTATTTACTTCTTAATTATTAAATAAAACTCCCATACAATAATTGTGCTCGGGTGGTTTTTTCACGTAGCCAAAGTTTTCTTTTTAACTAGCCAATTTTGTTTTAATAAATCTAGGGCAGTCAAATAGTACGTCTAGCAGTTTTCCGCAAAAAAATACTATCAATTTTTTTGGAAAAATTTGTTCGAAAAAAATTAAGCGCAAGTGTCTAGCCTAAGAGAGCATATCATCAATCTTAGGGCAGATTTAGAATTTTCTCGTCGAGAGCGGAGGCGGATTTTCAAAAATTTTGTCGATAATATTTTTGTCGACCTTTTTCTATAGGTCGACTAAATTGATTTTTCTGAGCTCTCCTAAATCACTATAAAGCCCCCATTTCGACCAAATTTTGCCAGCAATTTTTGGAAAAAACAGACCCCCGCACCTAAATTCATCGCGTATGGAGATCCAGGGGCGAATCTAGGAATTTTTCAAGGGGGACCGATTTTCAAAAAATTTCGAAAATTTTGTGGACCTTTCTTTTAGGTCGACCAAAATGATTTTCTGAGCTCTCCCAAATCAGTATAAAGACCCCATTTTGACAAAATTTTCTGCGCTGCAGGCCAATTTTTGAAGAAGAAAAAAACAGGCTAAAAAAGGCGTTTTTAGGGACTTTTTTGAAAACGTTGACCAAAAAATCCCGTTTTTTCGACGCGCGCTACCCCTTCAAATCTGAAAATCAGCTTATGTAAGAAATGAAGAATTTCAGATCTTGCACAGAAAATCCCCTCGGTACGGGCGGATTTTCATCGTATTGCAGAAAAATCAAATCAAGTGAACTCGCATCAAATGACAGATAATCA
Source organism: Symsagittifera roscoffensis (assembly GCF_963678635.1). NCBI lineage: Eukaryota > Metazoa > Xenacoelomorpha > Acoela > Convolutidae > Symsagittifera > Symsagittifera roscoffensis. The sequence goes on along the minus strand of NC_087070.1, from coordinate 48,042,041 downwards.
ATTTTCTTTTGATGAATTTTTTATTTGAATGCTTTTTTTTTCGATTGAGACCTCAATTGTGCTTACAAATAGATGCAATCTGCTGTGTTATATTGAATGCATTGCTGTGTTAGCATACAATGTAATGAGTTTTTTCAATAAATAATAACAAACTTGTGAATCAGTTTTTGTCCAACTTTTGCTTTCAAAGTGGCTTTCAGACAGTAAAATTGTCACAGAAGCTTTAAACGCGTCGTTGGTTCATGCGACCAATGCTTGAATACTTTGCTGGACCACAAACGGATAAATTCGAACGGATATTGCTGGGGGCTGCAGAGACGCATAGACTGAAAAGCTAGGAGGGAATAAATTAAAACTGCGTGTTCTTTCTGTAGACGTCAGTCCCAGAGGGAATTCATTCACAATTTACCAGTTCATTTTGAGTCTATGTTCCGCCTAATCCCAACGCAAGCTGAGAAAAAACCATGTATGTTATAAATCTGAACACCAGTGAAATAGAATATGGTCTCTTTTTTTTCCAAAAGACGATTTCTACTCAGATTTCAAAATCTATTCAAAACAAGGGAACTGCAGGTTTGAATGAAGAGTCTTTAATTTAAAAACTGCATAACTTTCGAGATCCTTTTGAGGGAGAAGGGATCTCTCTAACTATCCGCCCCCCTACCACCCTTTGGCACCTAGTAACGAATTGCCAACACTACATTGAACTAGTTCAACGGTTAATCTTTAATATGAACTTTTTTAAACTACTAATGACTCTCTCCCAGAGTTTGCAAAAGGGGGAGGGCAGTTTAAGACAGGGGCTGTAAACGTGGGGGAATTCACAATATCTCTAGGCCGGTCTTGTTCGCTATTTCACACCGCCGCAATATGTTCCCTTTAATACTGAGGTCAGCGGGGCAACCGATTCCCAGTACTGTTCACAATCCCAAAAGGGTTGATTTGGTGGTTGGCTGCTCACTACTGTAATGTGCTGCTCGCCCCGTGATTCGTGCTCTTCCGACTGTATCTCACTCGTCAATCAAAAATCGATCGCAACAACAATTCCAATAATAAGAATGAATTAAGAAAAGAATATAACCAAATACAGAGTAGCCTATAATTGGCTGAAATATAAATTAATCATTCAATTAAAGAAAGGGGTTCGCGATTACTATTATTTAAAAACCAACTGCCTTCTGTAGTTCAATTAACACCTCAGTACTAACTAACGTTCTCCTCGAGAACTTCTTTCAATATCAATCGTTCAACAACGATTCCGCTATCCTCTAGATACCCTAAATAACATTCTCTAACTAACTGAGAACCAACTATTCGATTCGCTCGCAATAATTCTTCTCTGACCGAGAACCAACTACTCTTAATAGTAGCTAACACTGTTTGACTCTTACAGGCTCTCAGGTACCCTCCAACTCCTTATCTTTCTTTACACTTAGTTTTAGTAAAGTCACGCCATTCCCTATCAGTCCTGACATCCACTTAAATCACCCGTCCGCACATGTTTTAAGACTTTATCCCTCCTCCTGTCAACTCTGCCACGTGCCAACTTCGCTTTCTTTTATCAATCTTTTCACACTTATTCGATACCCGAAATGCGGTAGCTGTCACAATTTGACCAAGCAAGCAAATGTCATACGATTCTAATCAACCAATTCCTGAACTCTGTCAACTTCAGCTTTCGAGTTCAACTCAACCTCCCAACCATGCTATGTTTACTCATTCTTTATTCCCAAGGTCTTTATTTTAATTATCCCGTTAACGTTTCCACCTCCCAAGGGTAGGGGGAGACCCTTTTTATGGGTAGCTAACTAATTTCAGGCATCTAAAATTTCTATCTGTACTCTATTCCAATCCCGACCTTCTAGCTATCAGGGGAACGTAGTTCGTCTATTAGGGGTCAAATTAAACCAAAAAGTCACCTCCGGAGAGCCAAGTAGATTTTCTGTCCACTCATACTATTTAGGAAACTTAACTCTCATGCAGCGGTCCTATTACACTCAATTTCTTCTGGGACTATATTTCTTTTAGTCTAGTTCAAATTCTATGAATAGCGCATTCGCCAAGTTAAGTTGAACCCAATGTTTACCAAGTCCACTTTAAATTAAGTCCACTACTCCAAGGTTGCAAGGTAAAACTGTATCTCTATCGGCTTCTGCTCTAAGTCCCAATATATAAGTTTTCCTCCTAATTTTTAGCAAGATGACCCGTTCTAATTTCGAGAGGTTGGGCTGGGAAATACGCCACTTTCCGGTGTAAATATTGGGGCTTTCAATGCAATTTTGAGGTCAAAAAGCCCAAAGTTCAACTTAAGGTCACCCAGGGGTCAACCGGGGTCAAACTTCCATATTTGGGTTTAGAATCCCATGGGGCCCTAACTACCAAGTTTCATCCATATCCCGTTAATACTTCCCATATTATCCCATTTCTAAGGTCCATTATCACTTTTTCCGGGAAAAGGCTATTAACACCGGAAGGAGTCACCGGAGGGTTTTCACTCACAAGGGGTCTTTTTTCGGGGTCCATATCTTATGTCCATTGCTGCAAAAAAATCGATATGCCCTCGCTCAAAATTTTGTGTAAATTGCCTATTTCCGGTCTAAGGGGGTGTTTTTCCAAATGCTAATAGCTTCCGGTCCAACCGCCGGATTTGACTCAAATTATAATACAAGATGTAACTTGCCACTACCTATCATCCCTCCAAGTTTCAGCTCCCTGCAATCATTGGTGGCCGAGAAACGACTTCCGGAAGTTAGGGGTGGGTTTGTTTACTTTGGGCATAAAACTGGAAGTGGGGGTCTGAGGGGTCTGGGTTTCCAAACTTAAGCTCCCCTTAACTAGGCCTGCAACATACTAGAATTTGAGCCCAACACCGCCGCTAGTTTCCGAGTTCTGATAGGTCCTTTTACACTTCCGGGGACCGTTATCACTTGCCGCCCAAGGGTCTGAGGGGTCCCGATTTTTTTATGCCCGGGTCGAATCAATTCTAGTATCGCTCCTCTGAATTTCATAACATTAGCTTTCATAGTTCCGATATGGGGGGGGGGGGGGGGGGTTCGCCGATTTTGTTAAATTTTAATTTCTGGAATAGGAGGGACGATATCTTCGAAGAATGAACTATTTTGAACTTTACCCTTTGTTTGCTGTACTACTTAACTTAATGACATATCGATCTTACGCTCAGGTTACTCTAGCATGTAATACACCAATTCTACAGGGGCGGATTAAAGGTGGGGGAGGGGTGTTGGGGCGGACGCGTTTTCTTTCAGGGATTCTCGACCCCCTGCCGATCCAATGGGTCGCCTCTTTGTATTATCTTGAGATATCTATTTTTAGTGATGAACCCTAAAAATTTTAAAAAAGGCGCCGCCGGCGCCAATAGCTACTAATTTTGAGGGGGTAGCGCGCGCCGACAAAACGCAATTTATTTGGTCAAAATGTTTCAAAAAGTGCCTAAAACGCCTATTTTGGCCTGTTTGTTTTCAAAATTTTGCCTGAGGCGCAGAAATTTTGACCAAAACAAGGTCTATTTAGTGCTTTGGGAGAAATCCAAAAAAAAATTGGTATCAATTTGGTCGATTTAAAAAAAAAATCGACAAATCTTCAAAAACATTTTGAAAATCCCGCTCGAGAAAATCCTAGATCCGCCTTGGTTTAAAAGGTCCCAAAGAAGTTCTAACGAGTGTAGTTTTTGGTCAGAAAATTTCTAAAATTTTTTTTGACTTGGGGCTATATTTTCATAGCAGGCAGAGGACGGAAAATTCTTTACTCAAAAGCATCCAAGCTGTCCAAAATTTCTAAACGAGACTGCTCGTATCAAGACAAAGCCCTGAATGTTCCCATTGCCTTTCAAGGTCTAGGGAGCAGTAATAACGTGAAAAAATTAAAGGTAAAAAAATGATTTTTTTTTAATTTTGAGATTATTTTGTGAAAAAAATTCCCCCACACTCCATATAAAATACAAAATGATAAATTTTGCTCGTAGTAGCATATCAATTATGGCAAATAATTACTCTTCATTCAACTAAATTTGAACGATTTCTACGACGGATTAAATCTCCGTTTCCGCGTTAATAGCTCTAAATATATTCATGAAATTGTCCCAAATTGGCTAAAATGACAATCTTTAAACCCTCGTAACTTTACGAAAAATGATTCCAGGTGAAATATCGTTTCAAATTTAAGCTCAAAACAACAATAATTTTAGAATGGTATAAAAAATTCCGTCAAAAAAGGCTTGTTAAAAAGTCGAAATTTGTCTGAAGAAAAAAACCCACCTCGAGCACAAATTTTTCGTTATTTTTGTTACGAAAGTCGGCACAAAAATAAAAGAAAAAATGAAATAAAGCTAACACACAACCGAACAGCTATGATCGAGCATCAATAAATTATAAACTTGAAGCCCACTTGAAAATGTTTTTGCTCATTAGTAACCAAAAGTATGATTGACTCTAGGTTTGAATTGATCTTGATTTTTTAATTTGGCCCTTCATTGAGACAAAATGTGGTAATTTTGGGGCTTTACTAGGAGTTTATGGATGATTCAAACAAAATTGACAGGTCTAGGACAACGGAACGGCGGGTTTGCAGCCGATGCGACTTGCAAGCGATAAGACTTCAAGCCAAAAAAAATTTATTAAAACAAAAAAAAATACCCAACATGCCAATATTTTTTTTCAAAAATAACTATGAGTTTTCTAGCGGAAATATTCCTGTTTGAGGCCTTGATATTTTTTGAATAAAGAGATAAGCTTTTAAACATGTTAAAAGTTGTTCAGAATGATCAAATAAAACGAAAATTAAAAAAAAAAGAACAATGAGAGTATCTTCGTTGCGGAATACCCAGTTTGGCCTTCTAATGTTCTTCTCCTGAAATAAGCCTTATAATTTATTTTGCGGAAAAAAGACCCAATGTTTTCAACAGGTAGATACTCCACAAAATTTTTTAACTGCTTCAATTAACTCAGTTTCCAACTCAATTACGTTCAATTCTGGCATCAAATGGACCAACAAGATGTCGGAGTTTTTGTTCAAGTTGTTAAGAAAAATTTATTGAAAATTTTCAAATTTTGGGCCCAAAGGCCAAAAACGACAAACCACCGGCAAATTTATTCACTTCTTGTGCAGAAGGACGCAATGAGATAGGTAACCGACGGGGTGCCAACTTAAAAGTCCCACTCCATAATAGATTTTTTATCGGACTAAAAATTAGGGCCTTGGTTGTCGCAAACAAAACAAAGACAACTTCTCGATGGAGTAAAAATCTTTTCCTATGTTTCAATTTTGCCACGCACTTTCAAAATTTACTTTTTCTTTGTTTTTGGAGATTCTCTTAAAAACTCAGTTTCTTTTCGGCTTATTTTTTGATTTTTTTTTGCACTTTATTGCAGAAAATCTTCAGAACTCATTGTATGGTTTGTTCATACAATTTTTTCAAACTCCTTACAACATTTCTCCAACGCTCTGATTTACCGTTTGCTGAAATTTCCCTTTTTTGGTCTTTGAGTAATGAAAGTTTTTGAAAGCGTTTTCACTTCTTCTTTTAACCAATTATATAGTTACCAGCAAACATTTGTGCGAGGAGATAATATCTGAAGCTTAGGAAGAGTATTTAATTTTAGCATGACAAACAAGAAAACCCAATTTTTTGTGTTCTAACTGCTCAACCAGATATAGTTTCAAATATTATTAGATGTTTGGGCTATTTTACTAAAACTAGCAATTCCCAGAAAAGTTTTGGTCCGGTATTGACCGAAATTTTTAGTCACACATTATTCAGAAACGACAAACGTCTCGCCATTCGTTTTCAATCAATTCCATACGTGCAGAAGTTTATTAAACCTCTCAGACACATGAAAACTTTTTGTCGAATATTTTTTCCAATGATGAAAATTTTTTTTGATTTTTTGTCCAAACTCACAAAAAAATTAACGACGTGTAAAAACCACTCCTTAATTCGCAATTACCTAACTGGCAAACTGCAATTAAGGGTTTAACTTTTTAAGCAACAATGATCCTTCAATTTTTGTTCATAACTACAAGTAAAAACAGTTATTCTTCCTATATGGCTAGAAGCCATTTAAATTGAAAAATTTCGTAAGTGAATGAAATTCCTGGCCGCTTTTTCACAAATTCAAGATATATTGACCCTTTGAAATATAAAAAAAAACATAAAATCTTGAGTGACATACTAAAAGTTATTTTTGATTCACTGGAATAAAAAAATTCAGTCTGGACATGATTATATACAAAAATGTTCATTTTTTGTTGAAATGCAAAAATTTTTTCAAAAGTCGAAAACAAAAATGAGCCTAAAAATTTTTGGCGACTAATATATGAAAAAATAGGATAATTTTTGCAAATGGTTTTGAAAATATTTTGCAACCGATGTAAGAAAAAAAGCGTCACACATTTTTAATATTTGAAAATTGTTTAATATTCTTTTTTCAATACCCTTATTTTTGCATGACAATCAGTTTTCTTGCATTTTCTACAGAAAATTACTGGTTGTATCAGATCAAAATTGATAAATCAAATATTTTTATTTTTTTTTGTTTTTCTTTTCCAGCTGACAAAACAGGAAAATAATTGCTCAAATTTTGAGTCGTACATAAAATGAATCTGACCACATAGCTCGCCTCATTTAAAATTGGAATAATTTTGGGTGAGGGATAATTCGCCCTGCTTAAGTAAATAGTGCCTGCGCTTTCATTATCATAGATATTCTTTCAAGAGCGGGTATAAGTTATTCCCGAACTTGGCCAAAATGGCAGTTTTGAAATTCTTATAACCCATAACTTTACAAAAAATGATCGCAGAAAAATTATCTCTTCTTCAAATTTAAACTGATGTTTTTAAGGGGATTTTGGATTTTGTAGGATAATATTATTACAATAAGGCTCTCAAGATCTCAAGAAAAAAAAGAAAACAGCTCAGAGCACATTTTTTGTCGCTTTAATCAAATATTGGAGAAATATGAGTTATTCTTGCATGAAAACGATACTTTTTGATCTGAATGCCCTGTAAGTTGCTTCAATTAGCTAATTGTATTTGAAACAATTTAAAGGTTCTCACAAACTAACTTTCAAAGTAATTCATCTATTTTCAAGTTTTTTTGGAATGATTACAAGTAAATAATCCTGTCTTAGTAATTTTTGCAAAATATCTCCCCCTTAATGCATGGCTAATCAAAATTGATTCTGTTTTTTTTTGCATCTGAAAAAAACGCGATCAAAATTTATGGTTTTCAACTGTCAATAATTGGTAAAAATATGGGTTTGCTGAAATTAAAAACTTGCTCCAGTATTTGATTATTTTGTCGAGCACCTTGCTTTTAGAAACTCAATGAGTTTTGTATTTGTCAGAAGAAGCTCACTAAATATGGAAGTGCAAAACTTTTTTCTTAGTTGTTTTGACTATTTTTTCAATGGTCGGAACAATGAAATGATCTTTTTCTCCGAAAATTTTTCTCAGCACTTGAAACAAATAATCTACCTAAATCTATCCTATATTAAAATTTGATGCATTCTTGATTCAGAATTTCGATATAAACACGAGTATTGTTTCAATGGTCGGAACAATGAAATGATCTTTTCTTCCAAAAACTTTATTAGCACTCAAAACAGATAATCTACTTAAAGCTATCCTATATTAAAACTTGATGCATTCTTGAATAAAAATTCGATATAATTTTTGACAAAGTTAAGCGAAATTAAGCGCAAAAAAACTTGACGAAATGGGGACCGATCGTTTAACAGACCAATCTTTTAACAGAACAACGTGATTGAATGATGCATGATTGGTTGACAGACTCAAAAAGACGCTCAGCCTGGGGCCAAGCTTCCCCAATTCAGACAATTATCTCGCAATTTGTAAGCAAAACTATCAACTTCAAAAACACTAGTCTAAATTAGCGGCAAAACAAAGATTTACGCGCACAATAACGCTCGTGTTGAAAGGTGGCGTCCCTCATGGGGGCTATTTTCATACGCGAAGGACCAAATGCACGAAAAACTCGTGAGCGAATGACCGAAAATAAAATTAGCCGAAAGTCAAATTTTAAAAAGAAGCAGTCGCCATTCAATTAAATGAACCAACATTTTGCTTTTTTCATAACGAAAGTCTTGGAATATAAAATTTTTTCCGATTCGGCGGCGTCAGTGGCAAATTGGAAATTTTGCTTATTTCTGCCGTTTTTATATTTGGCCAATATCAATACTCATTCTCTAAAACTGTTTACTTTCTTTCCAAATTTAAGATCACTGGAATCTGATTGGTGGATTTTTATTTTCGCACATTCGGTCCCTCGCGTATGAGGGATTCCACCGTCCCTCATGCTTGAAGGACCGAATGCTTGAAATAATTTTCGCTTACTTTCAGCCAATCAGAATTTATTATTCAAAATCTCTACGTAAACCGCAAAAATCTCAAGGTAAGAAAATAAATCCAAGCCATTAGTGGTAATATTGACCGATTAGATAATAAACAGATGAGTTTTCAAGACTGAAAAATTCTTATGATTTTGAACTCAAAAATTTTGATGATTATCTGAATAGTAATGCGGTTGTAATATTTTTGATTATTTTCCACTGATTTAATATATTTTCTGTTAATTTTGACTTCGATTTTGTGAGAAAGGCATTTAGCCAATAGAAACGCTAAGCGATTTTGATTGGTTGAAATTTTTCAAGCATGCGGTCCTTCAAGCATGTAAACCCTCCCCGTGTTGAATTGAAGCGCAGCGGAGCAAGCGGTCACACTTTATAATTGTTCTGAGTCTGCTAAAAACCGGTCTGCTAAAAAACCGGTCTGCTAAAAAACTAGTCTGCTAAAATCCCTAGCACCTGACAAAATTAAGCACGATAGCAGGTTTTTAGTCTCTAGCAGCAGGCCTGTTTTCAAAAAAATTTAAGACACTATCTACTTTGAGCTTAGACAAAAACTTTTCATAGACCGATAGAAAACTATCAGTGGTACCTATAATGAAATTATAAAATTTGGTTTCAAGCAAGAACTAGTTATTTACTCCACTACCTGTCCCATCGGAGTAAAGTCCTTGGAACCAGATTTTGATAATTTTTATTGGGCCATCTCGCGAAAATTACTAATTCTTAGAAAATTGACAAGTAGTATCAGCGCAGCTAAGCGTAAAAAATTATTTCGGGTTTTCCCATTGGCATCAATCATATGAAAATCTAATTGTTGAAAATTTTAAACTTCATACGAGGAATTCAAAGACATTCTGAGGATATATACAGGGGCTGATTTAGGAGGGGGGCGGGGGGCGGACTCACCCCCCTCAGGGATTCGACCCCCTGCCGACCCAAAGGGTCCCCCCTTTGTACTATTTTGAGATATCCATATTTCGTGACGGACCCTAAAATTTTTCTAAAGGCGCCTTCGCCGCCAATATATACTTACTTTAAGGCGGGAGCGCGCGCCAAAAAAAAAAAACAAATTTTTTTGGTCAAAATTTTCTAAAAAGTGCCTAAAAACGCCTTTTTTGGCGTTTTTCAAAATTTTGCCTGCGGCGCTGAAAAATTCACCAAAACACGGTCTTTTTTAGTGCTTTGGGAGAGCTTAGAAAATCATTTCGGTCGACCTAAAAAAAATCGACAAAATTTTCGAAAATTTTTGAAAATCCGCCCCCCCCCCCCCTCGAGAAATCGAGAAAATCCTAGATCGGCCCCTGGATATACAAACAGGTTGCCGATCCCATAGTATGGCATTTTGGGGAAAGCGCAATCAATCTGGGAATTTGAAAACACGTTAAAAATTGTGAAGGAAATCCGGAATATAACCGAGATTTAAGTGTGTTCCAAATTGCCCTGCATCGAGTTAACACGGTGTTAATTTAACCTAAGGCTTTCTAAAACTAATCATTGGCTGTGTAAAACTCAAAAAAAGGCCAGACACAGTTCTGCCAGACAGTTTTTGACTTAACACTTTGCACCGTAATGGTAGCTCTGATAACTTGTAGTTTGTTCTCGGTCTATGTAAAACATTTGCTCAATGTCAAATTTGAAAAGAGGCAATTTTGAAAACAGGCAAAACAGGCAATAAAAGCCTGATTTTGTGCTTCTTTTTGTCCACTAGTTAACGAGACGTCTAATTGAAATTTAGTAGCGCCAATAATCAGGGGCGGATCATCTAGGATTTTCTCGAGGGGGGTGGGGGCTTATTTTCAAAAAAAATCGAAATTTTTGTCGACCCCTTTTTAGGTCGTTCATATTGATTTTCCGAGCTCTCCCAGAGAAAATTGTTTGCGGAAAAATGTTCTGCGCCGCAGGCAAAATTTTGAAAAAACAGGCCAAAAAAGGCATTTTAAACTTTGACTGCAGATAAATTTAGCACACAGATAAATAAAAGGGTCTAGGCCTATAGAAAGGTCCAATCCAGAGCGAATTTCCCAACCAGCAGATGGATTCTAACACGAGAAGGCTACCAAACCAGATGAAGTTCCCAACCAGCAGAAGGGTCTCAACCAAGGAAAAGTATCAACCAACAGAGGGATCCTCCCAAACCAGACGAAAGCCCAACCAGCAGAAGGGTCTCAACCAAGAAAAAGTCTCAACCAAAAGAGGGATCCTCCCAAACAGATGAAGTTCCCAACCCGCAGAAGGGTCTCAACCAAGGAAAAGTCTCAACCAACAGAGGGATCCTCCCAAACCAGACGAAGTCCCAATCAGCAGAAGGGCCTCAACCAAGAAAAAGTCTCAACCAACAGAGGGATCCTCCCAAACCAGACGAAGTTCCCAACCAGCAGAAGGGTCTCAACCAAGGAAAATTCTCAACCAACAGAGGGATCCTCCCAAATCAGACGAAATCCCAATCACCAGAAGGGCCTCAACCAAGAAAAAGTCTCAACCAACAGAGGGATCCTCCCAAACCAGACGAAGTTCCCAACCAGCAGAAGGGTCTCAACCAAGGAAAAGTCTCAACCAACAGAGGGATCCTCCCAAACCAGACGAAGTCCCAATCAGCAGAAGGGCCTCAACCAAGAAAAAGTCTCAACCAACAGAGGGATCCTCCCGAACCAGACAAAGTCCCAACCAGCAGAAGGGTCTCAACCAAGGAAAAGCCTCAACCAACAGAGGGATCCTCGCAAACCAGACAAAATCTCAACCAGCAGAAGGGTCTCAACCCAGAAAAAGTCTCAACCAACAGAGGGATCCTCCCAAACCAGACGAAGTCCCAACCAGCAGAAGGGTCTCAACCAAGGAAAAGTCTCAACCAACAGAGGGATCCTCCCAAAACAGACAAAATTCCAAACAGCAGAAGGGTCTCAACCAAGGAAAAGTCTCAAACAACAGAGGGATCCTCCCAAACCAGACGAAATCCCAACCAGCAGAAGGGTCTCAACCAAGGAAAAGTCTCAACCATCAGCGGGATCCTCCCAAATTGGACGAAGTCCCAACCAGGAGAAGGGTCTCAACCAACAGAGGGATCCTCCCAAACCAGACGAAGTTCCCAACCAGCAGAAGGGTCTAAATCAAGGAAAAGTGTCAACCAACAGAGAGATCCTCCCAAACCAGACGAAGTCCCCAACCAGCAGAAGGGTCTTAACCAAAGAAATGTCTCAACCAACAGAGGGATCCTCCCAAACCAGACAAAAAAATCCCAACCAGCAGAAGGGCTTCAACCAAGAAAAAATCTCAACCAACAGAGGGAGCCTCTCAAACCAGACGAAGTTCCCAACCAACAGAAGGGTCTCAACCAAGGAAAAGTCTCAAACAACAGAGGTCTCCTCCCAAACCAGACAAGGTTCCCAACCAGCGGAAGGGTCTCAACCAAGGAAAAATTCCAACCAACAGAGGGATCCTCCCAAACCAGACGAAGTCCCAACTAGCAGAAGGGTCTCAACCAAGGAAAAATCTCAACCAACAGAGGGATCCTCCCAAACCAGACGAAGTTCCCAACCAGCAGAAGGGTCTCAACCAAAAAAAGTCTCAAACAACAGAGGTCTCCTCCCAAATCAGACGAAGTTCGCAACCAGCAGAAGGGTCTCAACCAATGAAAAACCTTAACCAACACAGGGATCCTCTCAAACCAGACAAATTTCCCAACCAGCAGAAGGGTTGCAATCAAGGAAGAGTCTCAACGAACAGAGGTATGATGCGTTGATTATAACCTGAGCATATGATTGATTCGTCATTAAGAGAAGTAGTACAGCAAACAAAGATAGCTCAAAATAATTCAAGTTTGGAAAATATTGTCCCTCTTAAGCCAGAAATTAAAATTTGACAAAATCGCGAAACCCCCCCCCACCAAAATCGGAACTAAGGAAACTAATATTTGGAAATTCAGAGGAGCGATACTAGAGATGATTTGACACGGGGATACGAAAAACGGAACCCCTCAAGCCCTTGTCCCCGGAAGTGTAAATAACCCTATCAGAACTCGAAAACTAGCGGCAGTACTGGGCTCAAATTTTGATATGTTGTAGGCCTAATTGAGGGAAACTTAAGTTTAGAACCCCAGAACCCTAAGACCCCACTTCTGTTTTTATGCCCTAAGTAAATAGACCCACCCCTAACTTCCGGAAGTCGTTTCTCGGCCTCCAATGAACGCAGGGAGATGAAAGTTGGAGGGATGATTTGTAGTGGCAAAACAAATCTTTTGTTATAATTCAAACTTTTTCCAACGGTTGGATCGGAAGCTATTAGCTTTTGAAAAACACCCGCCTAGATTGGAAATAGGTTATTTACGAACAATAATAAACAGTCGCATAATGATTTCATTGCGGCAGTCGACAAAAAATACGAACCGCGAAAAAGGACCCCAAATGAGTGAAAACCCTCTGGCGACTCCTTCCGATGGCAATAGCTTTTTTCCGGAAAAAACGACAATGGACCTTAGAAATGAGATAAATTTTGGAGTATGATTGAGATATAAATGGAGTTTGGTAGTTGGAACGCTCAAAATTTTCTTATCCCATATGTAGAAGTTTGAGCCCGGTTGACCACTGGATGACCTTAAGTTGACATTTGGGCTTTTTGACCCCAAAATTGCATAGAAAACTCCGCGATTAAAAAGAAGCAATCGCCATTCAAATGAATGAAGCAAAATTTTGCTTCTTTCATAACGAAACTCTTGAAATATAAAATTTGTTCCAATTCGGAGGCGTCAGTGGCAATTTGGAAATTTTGCTTATTTCTGCCGTTTTTATATTTGGCCAATATCAATACTCATTCTCTGAAACTGTTTACTTTCTTTCCAAATTTTAGATCACTGAAATCTGATTGGTGGATGTTTATTTTCGCGCATTCCGTCCCTCGCCTATGAGGGATTCCACCGTCCCTCGTGCTTGAAGGACCGAATGTTTGAAATTAATTTTTGCTTATATTCAGCCAATCAGAATTGACTACTCAAAATCTCGACGTAAATCGCAAAAATCTCAAGGTAAGGAAATAAATCCAGGCCATTAGTGGTAATATTGATTGATTAGATAATAAGCAGACTAGTTTTGAAGACTGCAAAATTGTCATGATTTTGAACTAATTTCCCAACCAGCAGAAGGGTCGCAACCAAGGAAGAGTCTTAACGAACAGAGGGATCCTCCCAAACCAAACGAAGTTCCCAACCAGCAGAAGGGTCTTAATCTAGGAAAAGTCTCAACCAACAGAGGGATCTTTCCAAACCAGACGAAGTTCCCAACCAGCAGAATGGTCTCAACCAATGAAAAGTCTCAACCAACATAGGGATCCTCCCAAACCAAACGAAGATCCCAACCAGCAGAAGGGTCTCAACCAAGGAAGAGTCTCAACCAACATAGGGATCCTCCCAAACCAGATGAAGTTCCCATCCAGCAGAAGGCTCTCAATCAAGGAAAAGTCTCAACCAACAGAGGGCTTTTCCCAAACCAGACGAATCTCCTAACCAGCAGAAGGGTCTCAACCAAAGAAAAGTCTCAAGCAACAGAATGATTCTTCAACCAACAGAAGGATCGTAGCTAACAGAAGCTTACCAGCCATCAAAACGGTCTCATACCGCAGAAAGATCCCAACTAATACAACGGTTCCGACCAGCAAAATAAGTTCTAAACTTGTTTATACTTAATTTCGCCAGTTTCAGCAATAATTGTTTATTTTTGGTTTACCAAGGTAGCATTTAAAATAAGGTCTCAACACCAGAAATTTTCAAAAGCTCGAATTTAAATAAATACTTTGAAATCTTATCAGATCCCAAACGATAAATGAGTTACGCATATGGTGATTTTCTAAGCGTTTTTAATAGTTGCTCATTAAATTCAACGTCTAAATTTCAATGATATAAAAATTGCATCAAAAATTGCAGAGGGAAACAAAACCATACCGAATAAAGTTTTTGTTCAGGCATCAAATGAAAGTAACGAGATGTTTGTCCTCCAAAATGATTTTCAATTTGTTTTTACATAGCATGAGGAAAGATGCATTTCAAAAAATCTCAAAATTTTCGCTTTGAATTTTTTTTTAATTTGAATCAATCGTTTATTGTTTATGGCAAACTCAACTCTAGAGACCTCAAAAAGCAGAGCAATTTCCCTTCTTTGCTGTAAGAGTATTTTTGTCATTTTTGAAAAAATTGATACAAGAAGATGGTTAAGCTAACCAAAAGAATTTTAACCAAACAAAAATTTTTCTCAGTTGGTTTTTGCTGAACTAAAATTGTCCTAATAACGCTATGTTTGTACCTCTAAAACTACTTGAGGTAAAGATGTACGCTTCATATAGTTCAATTGATTAAATGAAGTGATTGGAGCAGATAGGAGAATTTTCATGAAAAAATTAAAAGTAACGGCCGTTTTTTGTTCAGACTTTTGAAAAAATTAAAGAAAATATATGCTTGGGTGGTTTTCAGAATTCAGTTATTTTTCGTTTAAATACCTACGCATTTTAAAAAAATAGTACTGAAAGGTATCGTTGTCTTGAATTGTTATTTAGAACGATTTTCTGTGAAAATTTTTCTTAAAGTAACGGATTTTGAAAATAGCAAGTTTACGCGCGATAAGTTGCGTTTATAAAACACGCGTAAGCGGCGTTTTGATGCATTCCAAATTGAATTGAAGCGAGATACTTATTCCTATCAAAACAAATTTGCTCGTGTACAGGGTAAAGCCGTGAATGATGCGACTGCCACTTAATCCAAATCGAGTTGTTTTTGGGAAAAAATACCAAAAAACTACACATTTTGGGCAATATCAAAGATCAGTTGTGAAAATTGGAGTCGCGCAAAACTATTGCGATTAAATAGGTAGTCTGAATTCAACGATTTTGTTGTGCGAGATATTTCGCCACGCATAAATCATTCGTGTTATGCTTCCAGCTGTAGGATCGGTGGTCTTAATACACTTTCGACAAAATAAGAACTGAACATAGAATGTGTTTCCTTGGGACTTGCATGCAGTGTGGTTAGGCTCATAGTAACCCGAGCGTATGATTGATTCGTCATTAAGATAAGTAGTACAGCAAACAAAGATAGCTCAAAATAATTATAGTTTGGAAAATATTGTCCCTCTTAAGCCAGAAATTAAAATTCGACAAAATCGCGAGCCCCCCCCCCCACCAAAATCGGAACTAAAGCAGCTAATATTATGAAATTCAGAGGAGCGATACTAGAGATGATTTGACACGGGGATACAAAAAACGGAACCCCTCAAACCCTTGTGGGGCAAGTGACAACTGTCCCCGGAAGTGTAAATAACCCTATCAGAACTCGGAAACTAGCGGCAGTATTGTCCTCAAATTATAATATGTTGTAGGCCTAGTTGAGGCAAACTTACGTTTGGAACCCCAGAACCCTAGGATACCACTTACGTTCTTATGCCCTAAGTAAAAATACCCACCCATAACTTCCGCAAGTCGTTTCTCGGCCTCCACTGAACGCAGGGAGATGAAAGTTGGAGGGATAATTTATAGTGGCAAGATAAATCTTTTGTCATAATTTAAACTTTTATCCAAATAGGTTATTTAAAAACAACAATGGACAGTGGCATAATGATTTCACTGCGGCAGTCTACTTAAGATACGAACCGCGAAAGAAGTCCCCTTGTGAGTGAAAACCCTCCGGCGACTCCTTCCGATGGCAATAGCTTTTTTCCGGAAAAAGTGACAATGGACCTTAGAAATGAGATAAATTTTGAAGTATGATTGAGATATGAATGGAATTTAGTAGTTGGAACCCTCAAAGGTTTCTGATCCCATATGTGGAAGTTTGAACCCGGTTAACCACTGGATGACCTTAAGTTGACGTTTGGGCGTTTTGACCCCAAAATTGCATAAGAAACCCCGAGATAAACACCGGAAAGTGGTGTATTCCCTGGCCTATTCCCATGGAGATATGAACCGGCACCTTGATAAAAATTGGGTGGAAACTTGTATTTTGGGAACTAGATCAGAGGATGATAGTGATAGAGCTTGTACATTGCAACCCTGGAGTAGCAGAGTTAATTCAAAAAGGACATGGTAAATTTTGGGTTCAATTTGGTAATCGTTCTAATAATAGCAATTCAACTAGGTAGTGCCTGGGGAAACTGTTAGTAATAGGACTGCAGCATGAGAGTTAAGTCTAATAAATAGTATGAATGGACGGGAATCTTATTTGGCTTCCTGGATGTGACGTTTTGGTTTAATTCAAACCCTAATAGACGAACTACCTTCCTCTGATAGCTAGAAGGTCGGAATTCGAGTACAGTACAGATAGAAAATTTAAAAGCCTGAAATGATTTAGCTACCTATGAAAAGAGTCTCCCCCTACCCTTGGGAGGACGGAGCGTTAAAAAAGTCGTTAAAATAAAGACCTTGGGAGGGTCACTGAGCAAAGATAGCATGGTTTGGAGGTTGAGTTGAACTCGATAGCTGAAATCACTGACGTCAGGAAATAGTTGATTAGAATCGTATGACATTTGTTTGCTTGGTCAAATCGTGACACCTACCACATACCGGGTATCTAGTAAGCGTGAAAGGATTGATAGGAAAACGAATTTGGCACGTGGCAGAGTTGACAGGAGGAGGGAAATTGTCCTAAAGCATGTGCGGAAGGGTGATTTAAGCGGAATGGCGTGACTTAACTAAAACTAAGTGTAAAGAAAGATAAGGATTTGGAGGGTACTGGAGAAAATGTCAGATTCACAACAGTTGTTTGGTACTATAAGGAGTAGTTGGTTTTCAGTCAGAGTAGAGAGCAATTGATAACGAGACAAATTCTCAGTTAATTAGAGAGAACAATTGATCCTCCCAACAAGCAGAAGGGTCTCAATTTAGGAAAAGTCTCAACCAACAGAGGGTTCCTCCCAAACCGGACGAAGTTCCCAACCAGCAGAAGGGTCTCATTCTAGGAAAAGTCTCAACCAACAGAGGGATCCTTCCAAACCAAACGAATTTCCCAACCAGCAGAAGAGTCTCAACCAATGAAAAGTCTCAACCCACATAGGGAACCTCTCAAACCAGACAAAGTTCTCAACCAGCAGAAGGGTCTCAACCAAAGAAAAGGCTCAACCAACAGAGGAATCTTCCCAAACCAGACAAAATCCCAACCAGCAGAAAGGGTCTCAACCAAGGAAAAGTCTCAACCAAGATATGGATACTCTCAAACCAGACGAAGCTCCCAACCAGCAGAAGGGTCTCAATCTAGCAAAAGTCTCAACCAACAGAGGGATCCTACCAAACCAGACGAATTTCCCAAACAGCAGAAGGGTCTCAATCTAGGAAATCCTCAACCAACAGAGGGATTCTCCCAAACCAGACGAAGTTGCCAACCAGCAGAAGGGTCTCATTCTAGGAAAAGTCTCAACCAACAGAGGGATCCTTCCAAACCAGACAGATTTCCCAACCAGCAGAAGGGTCTCAACCAATGAAAAGTCTCAACCCACATAGGGATCCTCCAAAACCAGACGAAGTTCCCAAACAGCAGAAGGGTCTCAATCTAGGAAATCCTCAACCAACAGAGGGATTCTCCCAAACCAGACGAAGTACCCAACCAGCAGGAGGGTCTCATTCTAGGAAAAGTCTCAACCAACAGAGGGATCCTTCCAAACCAGACGGATTTCCCAACCAGTAGAAGGGTCTCAACCAATGAACAGTATCAACCAACAGAGGGATCCTCCCAAACCAGACGAAGTCCCAACCAGTAGAAAGGGTCTCAATCTAGGAAAAATCTCAACCAACAGAGGAGTCTTCCCAAACCAGACGAAGTTACCAATCAGCAGAAGGGTCTCAATCTAGGAAAATTCTCAACCAACAGAGGGATCCTCCCAAACCAGACGAATTTACTAATCAGCAGAAGGGTCTCAATCTAGGAAAAGTCTCAACCAACAGAGGAATCCTTCCAAACCAGACGAATTTCCCAACCAGCAGAAGGGTCTCAACCAATGAAAAGTCTCAACCCACATAGGGATCCTCTCAAACCAGACAAAGTTCCCAACCAGCGGAAGGGTCTCAACCAAGGAAGAGTATCAACCAACAGAGGGATCTTCTCAAACCAGACAAATTAGCCAACCAGCAGAAGGGTCTCAACCAAGGAACAGTCTCAACCAACAGAGGGATCCTCCTAAACCAGACCAATTTCCCAACCAGCAGAAAGGTCTCAACCAATGAAAAGTCTCTACCAAGATATGGATCCTCTCAAACCAGACAAAGCTCCCAACCAGCGGAAGGGTCTCAACCAAGGAAGAGTCTCAACCAAGGAAGAGTCTCAACCAACAAAGGGATCCTCGCAAACCAGACGAAGTTTCCAACCAGCAGAAGGGTCTCAATCTAGGAAAAGTCTCAACCAACAGAGGGATCCTCCCAAACCAGACAAAGTTACCAATCAGCAGAAGGGTCTCAATCTAGGAAAAGTCTCAACCAACAGAGGGATCCTTCCAAACCAGACGAATTTCCCAACCAGCAGAAAGGTCTCAACCAATGAAAAGTCTCAACCAAGATAGGGATCCTCCCAAACCAGACAAATTTCCCAACCAGCAGAAAGGTCTCAATCTAGGAAAAGTCTCAACCAGCAGAAGGGTCTCAACCAATGAAAAGTCTCAACCCAAATAGGGATCCTCTCAAACCAGACAGAGTTCTCAACCAGCGGAAGGGTCTCAACCAAGGAAGAGTCTCAACCAACAGAGGGATCCTCCCAAACCAGACAAAGTTCCCAACCAGCAGAAGGGTCTCAACCAAGGAAAAGTATCAATCAACAGAGGGATCCTCCCAAACCAGACGAAGTCCCAACCAGTAGAAAGGGTCTCAATCTAGGAAAAATCTCAACCAACAGAGGGATCTTCCCAAACCAGACGAAGTTACCAATCAGCAGAAGGGTCTCAATCTAGGAAAATTCTCAACCAACAGAGGGATCCTCCCAAACCAGACGAAGTTACCAATCAGCAGAAGGGTCTCAATCTAGGAAAAGTCTCAACCAACAGAGGGATCCTTCCAAACCAGACGAATTTCCCAACCAGCAGAAGGGTCTCAATCTAGGAAAAGTCTCAACCAGCAGAAGGGTCTCAACCAATGAAAAGTCTCAACCCACATAGGGATCATCTCAAACCAGACAAAGTTCCCAACCAGCGGAAGAGTCTCAACCAAGGAAGAGTATCAACCAAGGAAGAGTCTCAACCAACAAAGGGATCCTCGCAAACCAGACGAAGTTCCCAACCAGCAGAAGGGTCTCAATCTAGGAAAATTCTCAACCAACAGAGTGATCCTCTCAAACCAGACAAATTAGCCAACCAGCAGAAGGGTCTCAACCAAGGAAGAGTCTCAACCAACAGAGGGATCCTCCCAAACCAGACGAATTTCCCAACCAGCAGAAAGATCTCAACCAATGAAAAGTCTCTACCAAGATATGGATCCTCTCAAACCAGACAAAGCTCCCAACCAGCGGAAGGGTCTCAACCAAGGAAGAGTCTCAACCAAGGAAGAGTCTCAACCAACAAAGGGATCCTCGCAAACCAGACGAACTCCCAACCAGCAGAAGGGTCTATATCTAGGAAAAGTCTCAACCAACAGAGGGATCCTCCCAAACCAGACAAAGTTACCAATCAGCAGAAGGGTCTCAATCTAGGAAAAGTCTCAACCAACAGAGGGATCCTTCCAAACCAGACGAATTTCCCAACCAGCAGAAAGGTCTCAACCAATGAAAAGTCTCAACCAAGATAGGGATCCTCCCAAACCAGACAAATTTCCCAACCAGCAGAAGGGTCTCAATCTAGGAAAAGTCTCAACCAGCAGAAGGGTCTCAACCAATGAAAAGTCTCAACCCACATAGGGATCCTCTCAAACCAGACAAAGTTCCCAACCAGCGGAAGGGTCGCAACCAAGGAAGAGTCTCAACCAACAGAGGGACCTCTCAAACCAGACAATTTAGCCAACCAGCAGAAGGGTCTCAACCAAGGAAGAGTCTCAACCAATAGAGGGATCCTCCCAAACCAGACGAATTTCCCAACCAGCAGAAAGGTCTCAACCAATGAAAATTCTCAACCAAGATAGGGATCCTCCCAAACCAGATGAATTTCCCGACCAGCAGAAGGGTCTCAATCTAGCAAAAGTCTCAACCAACAGAGGGATCCTCCCAAACCAGACGAAGTCCCAACCAGTAGAAAGGGTCTCAATCTAGGAAAAATCTCAACCAACAGAGGGATCTTCCCAAACCAGACGAAGTTACCAATCAGCAGAAGGGTCTCAATCTAGGAAAATTCTCAACCAACAGAGGGATCCTCCCAAACCAGACGAAGTTACCAATCAGCAGAAGGGTCTCAATCTAGGAAAAGTCTCAACCAACAGAGGGATCCTTCCAAACCAGACGAATTTCCCAACCAGCAGAAGGGTCTCAATCTAGGAAAAGTCTCAACCAGCAGAAGGGTCTCAACCAATGAAAAGTCTCAACCCACATAGGGATCATCTCAAACCAGACAAAGTTCCCAACCAGCAGAAGGGTCTCAATCTAGGAAAATTCTCAACCAACAGAGGGATCCTCTCAAACCAGACAAATTAGCCAACCAGCAGAAGGGTCTCAACCAAGGAAGAGTATCAACCAAGGAAGAGTCTCAACCAACAAAGGGATCCTCGCAAACCAGACGAAGTTCCCAACCAGCAGAAGGGTCTCAATCTAGGAAAATTCTCAACCAACAGAGGGATCCTCTCAAACCAGACAAATTAGCCAACCAGCAGAAGGGTCTCAACCAAGGAAGAGTCTCAACCAACAGAGGGATCCTCCCAAACCAGACGAATTTCCCAACCAGCAGAAAGGTCTCAACCAATGAAAAGTCTCTACCAAGATATGGATCCTCTCAAACCAGACAAAGCTCCCAACCAGCGGAAGGGTCTCAACCAAGGAAGAGTCTCAACCAAGGAAGAGTCTCAACCAACAAAGGGATCCTCGCAAACCAGACGAACTCCCAACCAGCAGAAGGGTCTATATCTAGGAAAAGTCTCAACCAACAGAGGGATCCTCCCAAACCAGACAAAGTTACCAATCAGCAGAAGGGTCTCAATCTAGGAAAAGTCTCAACCAACAGAGGGATCCTTCCAAACCAGACGAATTTCCCAACCAGCAGAAAGGTCTCAACCAATGAAAAGTCTCAACCAAGATAGGGATCCTCCCAAACCAGACAAATTTCCCAACCAGCAGAAGGGTCTCAATCTAGGAAAAGTCTCAACCAGCAGAAGGGTCTCAACCAATGAAAAGTCTCAACCCACATAGGGATCCTCTCAAACCAGACAAAGTTCCCAACCAGCGGAAGGGTCGCAACCAAGGAAGAGTCTCAACCAACAGAGGGATCCTCTCAAACCAGACAATTTAGCCAACCAGCAGAAGGGTCTCAACCAAGGAAGAGTCTCAACCAATAGAGGGATCCTCCCAAACCAGACGAATTTCCCAACCAGCAGAAAGGTCTCAACCAATGAAAATTCTCAACCAAGATAGGGATCCTCCCAAACCAGATGAATTTCCCGACCAGCAGAAGGGTCTCAATCTAGGAAAAGTCTCAACCAACAGAGGGATCCTCCCAAACCAGACGAAGTTCCCAACCAGCAGAAGGGTCTCAATCTAGGAAAAGTCTCAACCCACATAGGGATCCTCTCAAACCAGACAAAGTTCCCATCCAGCGGAAGGGCCTCAACCAAGGAAAAGTCTCAGCCCACATAGGCATCCTCTCAAACCGGACAAAGTTCCCAACCAGCGGAAGGGTCTCAACCAAGGAATAGTCTCAACCAACAGAGGGATCCTCTCAAACCAGACAAAAATCCCAACCAGCAGAAGGGTCTCAACCAAGGAAGAGTCGCAACCAACAGAGGAATCCTCCCAAACCAGACGAATTTCCCAACCCGCAGAAGGGTCTCAACCAAAGGAAAGTCTCAACCAACATAGCGATCCTCTCAAACAGACAAAACTCCCAACCAGCGGAAGGGTCTCAACCAACAGAGTGATCCTCCCAAAATAAATGGAGTTCCCAACCAGCAGAAGGGTCTCAATCGAGGAAAACTCTCAACCAACAGAGAGATCCTCTCAAACCAGACAAATTTCCCAACCAGCAGAAGGGTCTCAACCAATGAAAAAACGCAACCCACATAGGGATCCTCTCAAACCAGACAAAGTTCCCAACCAGCGGAAGGGTCTCAACCAAGCAGGAGTCTCAACCAACAGAGGGATCCTCTCAAACCAGACAATTTCCCAACAAGCAAGAGGGTCTCAACCAAGGAAGAGTCTCAACCAAAAGAGGGATCCTCTCAAACCAGACAAATTTCCCATTCAGCAGAAGGGTCTCAACCAAGGAAGAGTCGCAACCAACAGAGGGATCCTCCCAAACCAGACAAATTTCCCAACCAGAAGAAGGGTCTCAACCAATGAAAAGTCTCAACCAACATAGGGATCCTCTCAAACCAGACAAAATTCCCAACCAGCGGAATGGTCTCAACCAACAGAGGGATCCTCCCAAACCAGACAAAGTCCCAACCAGCAGAAGGGTCTCAACCAAGGAAAAGTCTCAACCAACAGAGGGATCCTCCCAAACCAGACGAATTTCCCAACCAGCAGAAGGGTCTCAACCAATGAAAAGTCTCAACCAACATAGGGATCCTCTCAAACCAGACAAAATTCCCAACCAGCAGAAAGGTCTCAACCAATGAAAAGTCTCAACCCACATAAGGATCCTCTCAAACCAGACAAAGTTCCCAACCAGCGGAAGGGTCTCAACCAAGGAAGAGTCTCAACCAACAGAGGGATCCTCACAAACCAGGCAAATTTCCCAACCAGCAGAAGGGTCTCAACCAAGGAAGAGTCTCAACCAACAGAGGGTTCCTCCCAAACCAGACAAATTTCCCAACCAGCAGAAGGGTCTCAACTAATGAAAAGTCTCAACCAACATAGGGATCCTCTCAAACCAGACAAAATTCCCAACCAGCGGAAAGGTCTCAACCAACAGAGAGATCCTCGCTAACTAGATAGAATTCCCAACCAGCAGAAGGGTCTCAATCAAGGAAAAGTCTCAACCAACAGAGAGATCCTCGCAAACCAGACGAAGTTCCCAACCAGCAGAAGGGTCTCAACCAAAGAAAAGTCTCAACCAACAGAATGATTCTTGAACCAACAGAAGGATCGTACTAACAAAAGCTTACCAACCAGCAAAACGGTCTCATACCGCAGAACGTTCCCAACTAATAGAACGGTGCCGACCAGCAAAATAAGTTCTAAACTTTTTATACTTAATTTCACAGTATTTTTGGTTTAACAAGGTAGCATTTAAAATAAGGTCTCAACACCAGAAATTTTCAAAAGCTCGAAACTACATAAATAATTTGAAGTATTATCAGATCCCAAACAGTAAATGAGTTACGCATATGGTGATTTTCTAAGTTTTTTTAATAGTTGCTCATTAAATTCAACATCTAAAAGATTTTTTGTCCTCCAAAAGGGTTTTCAATTTACTTTTTACATAGCATGAGGAAACATGCATTTCAAAAAATCTCAAAAATTTCGTTTTGATTTTTTTCTTTCAAATTTGCATCAATCGTTTATTGTTTATAGCAATTTCTACTCAAAAGACCTCAAAAAGCAGAGCAATTTCCCTTCTTTGCTGTAATAGTATATTGTCATTTCTGAAAAAATTGATACAAGAAGATGGTTAAGCCAACCAAAAGAAATTCAACCAAACAAAAATTTTTCTCAGTTGGTTCTTGCTGAACTAAAATTGTCCTTATAACCCTCTAAAACTACTTGAGGTAAAGATGAACGATTTAAATAGTCCAATTTATTGGACGAAGTGATTGGAGCAGATAGAAGATTTTTCGTGAAAAAATTGAAAGTTACGACCTTTTTTTTTTTGTTCAGATTTTTGAAAAAATTAAGGAATATGTATGCTTGGGGTGGTTTTCAGAATTCAATCATATTTCGACTAAATAAGTACACAAAGATACAGGGTAAAGCCGTAAATGATGCGACTGTCACTTAATCCAAATCGAGTTGTTTTTGGGGAAAAATACCAAACAACTACAAATTTTGGGCAATATCAAAGATCAGTTGTGAAAATTGGAGTCGCGCAAAACCATTGCGATTAAATAGCTAGTCTGAATTCAACGATTTTGTTGTGCGGGAGTTTTTGCCACGCATAAATCATTCGTGTTATGCTTCCAGCTGTAGGATCGGTGATCTTAATACACTTTCGACAAAATAATAACTGAACATAGAATGTATTACCTTGGGTTTTGCATGCAGTGTAGTAAGGCTCATAGTAACCTGAGCGTATGATTGATTCGTCATTAAGATAAGTAGTACAGCAAACAAAGATAGCTCAAAATAATCCAAGTTTGGAAAATATTGTCCCTCTTCAGCCAGAAATTAAAACTCGACAAAATCGCGAACCCCCCCCCCCCACCAAAATCGGAACTAAAGCAGCTAATATTATGAAATTCAGAGGAGCGATACTAGAGATGATTTTACACGGGGATAGGAAAAACGTAACCCCTCAAACCCTTGGGGGGCAAGTGATAACTGTCCCCGGAAGTGTAAATAACCCTATCAGAACTCGGAAACTAGCGGCAGTATTGGGCTCAAATTTTAGTATTTGTAGTAGTTGTAGGCCTAGTTGAGGGAAACTTAAGTTTGGAACCCCAGAACCCTAGGACCCCACTTCCGTTTTTATGCCATAAGTAAAAAGACCCGCCCCTAACTTCCGCAAGTCGTTTCTCGGCCTCCAATGAATGCAGGGAGATGAAAGTTGGAGGGCTGATTTGTAGTGGCAAGATAAATGTTTTGTTATAATTTGAACTTTTTCCAACGAGTGGATCGGAAGCTGTTAGTTTTTGAAAAACATCCCCTTAGACCAGAGGTTCTTAGTAAGTAAGGCTCATAGTGTAGTAAGGCACATAGTAACCTGAGCGTATGATTGATTCGTCATTAAGATGAGTAGTACAGCAATAAAAGATAGCTCAAAATAACTCAAGTTTGGAAAATATTGTCCCTCTTAAGCCAGAAAATAAAACTTGACAAAATCGCGAACCCCCCCCCCCCGCCCCCCCCCCCCCGTCGAAATAGGAACTATAGAAAGAGGTCGGAGAGTTAAAAGGATCGTTAAAATAAAGACCTTGGGAGCATGGTTTGGAGGTTGAGTTGAACTCGATGGCTGAAATCACTGACGTCAGGAATTAGTTGATTGGAATCCTATGGCATCTGTTTGCTTGGTCAAATTGTGACACCTACCGCATACCGGGTATCTAGTAAGCGTGAAAAGATTGATAAGAAAACGAATTTGGCACGTGGCAGAGTTGACAGGAGGAGGGACATAGTCTTAAAGCATGTGCGGAAGGGTGATTTAAGCGGAATGGCGTGACTTGACTAAAACTAAGTGTAAAGAAAGATTTGGAGGGTACCGGAGAGCCTGCAAGAGTCAAAACAGTTGTTGGCTACTATAAGGAGTAGTTGGCTCTCAGTCAGAGTAGAGAGCAATTGATACTGAGACAAAGTGTAGTTGATTCTCAGTTAAATAGAGAGAACAATTGATGCTAATGAATCGAGTAGTTGGTTCTCGGTGTAAGAGAACAATTATAATAGAAACAGTAGATAGTTGGTTCTCATTAGAGATTTTCTAGAAAGAGAGAACAGTTTAGTGTTAGTGAAATTAGTGGATGTTAACTTGCAATCAAGCAATTGTGCGGATAAATCGCGGACCCTTTCCTTTTGATTTGATTATTAGATTATATCCTGGCCACTGAGGACCTTCTGTAATTGGAAATTAGTTTATCATTGGACATTTTTGCGATTGTATCGAGCATAAGAGACAGCTTAAAGAGCAGTTCACAGAAGGGGCAAGCAAACTAGAGCAGTACAGAATAATTGCCACCAATATAACCCTTTCGGGATTGAGGATAGTAGTGAATCTCGGTCGCCCCGCTGAATTCATTACCCAAGGGACCACTTTGCGGTGCCGTTAAGTTAGAGTGCGTGAACGGACCTAGAGAAGCAATCCCCCTAAATCTACACCAGCACTGAAACCTTCAAAGTGCGCATAAAATAGTCCAGAGCATGACCAAATTAGCAATTTTGCCAATTTTGCAAGAATATGATCGGATGATTTCAGGAAGTAGATCTCTTCAATGGGGTACAAAAGATCTTGCTTAAAAATAATATTTCAATCGCCGAAAATTGACTGAACAAAAAAACTACCCCTAGCATAAAAATTCCGTTTTCTTGGAAAGTCGGTACAATAATGCGCGACACTAAACACTTCTTTGTGTTTTACATAGCGTGTGGGGAAGTAAGAAGAAGACTTTTTCTTTTTATTATTATTTCATCATTCATTCAACCAAAAAACTTTTTATTTGACAAAAGAGTGCAGTCGGATATATGCTTCGCCTTGATATACGAGCAGTCTTGTTTCGTTTTTTTTGTTAAGTGAACCTTATCAATTTTTGAAGCTTTCTCACGACAGTTATAACACCCTCCCACCTCCCCTGTGATGCCCACCTTGATGGCCAATGTGCCGAGTTTTTCCAAAGATTTGAATAAAGAATAAAAGACTTGAGTACTCATCACTCAAGGTATTTTCACGAAATAACTATTTTGTTTATTTTGTTACTTATATCTGATTATTTCTCGATTTTTTAAAATATTGAAAATTTGGCGGTCTTATATAATTTAAAAAAAGTGTTAGCAGGTAAAAATAGACTAGTAAATTGTTTCTTTATGAACTTCATGCGCATAAAATAAAAGAAAAGCTTTTACGTCAGTATTTTAATTGTTCTACTGCAACAAAATCATCAGTCTATGCGTTAATATGTTCCTCCTGATCTTCCGGGGGCGTTTTTGGAGGACTGCTAGAACTGGCTTCATTTCCAGCTGTTTTCAAATTTTCCAGTTCTTCTGGTTTTTTATCATCATCATTAGGTTTCATTGAAAGCTCAAGGTTTTTGGTCGAAAAAGTGTCAAGAAAATTGTTTTCCTCAACGTCTTCTAAATCGTTTTGTGTATTTTCTTTTGAAAGCGAATCTTTGTTTCCGTTTTTGACATCAAATGAGACGTGAGAGCCATTTGGCGATTTTGCTTCTAATTCGCGAGCAGATATCATTTCTTCTGCATTTGTAGCTTCATTACTTGGAGTTTCATGTGAAATATCAGCTTTGTCATCATCAATTTCATTTTGTTCATGAGTTTCATCATTTTTTTCGGCGTTTTCCGTTTCATCATCAATTATATCATTATAATCATCCATTAAATCATTTCGACCATCTATTACATAACTGGCAGACATGTCTGTAACATCGTTTTTCCGTTCCAAAGTGCCCTCCATAACATGTTGCAACATCTCAAGATCATCCATGGAACTGGCGCTCCTTTCAGCATTTGTGATATTTGTATTACTAGTTTCAATGTCTAAAGGAACTTTTTGAGATCCGTTAGAACGTTGTGAAGTTCCAGATTCTGGACGTTTGGGCGCCTCCGAAGCTTTTGAAGATGGTCTTGAAGATGTCAACTCTGGAGTCTTTCGATCGATTTCAAATTCAGCTGCTGGCGGTAATTTTGGTGCTACGTCAAACGTTGCTTGACTGTTTCTTGAGCCAGGTTTAGTTTGTTTCTTAACAACTGGCGCGACTGCAAAATTAGCAGAACGAAGTGATTGAGAGCTTTTCCTACCATCGTTTGAGTCCAGTTTTAAATCATTATTTGTAATTGGAAGACTTTTGACACTGTGATTGCTTGTTTTCGACGATGGGCGCCAAGACGCGTTCACTAAGCTTCTAGTTGAGTTAGCCGACACTTGTCGACTCATGTTCACTAAGCTTCGCGTAGATTTAGCCGACTCCTGTCGACTTGCGGTACCCTCACGTGACTTAGCTCGCTCATCAGCTGTTTGTATGGCTTCAATTTTATCGGACTTAGCAGAAACAGGGCGTGAATTAGGTTTCGTGAACGTTTTTGCGCTTGGAAAGCTTGGTGCTATTTTAGCCGAATTCGTAGAATCAGGGCGTTTGAAAGCTGATTGGACACGAGATTGAGCCGACATTGGACGTTTGCCACTCGTGTTTGGGCGAGAAATAGAAGCACTCGTTATTTTTCTCGGCTCAGCGGAAGATTCCGATTCAGTGTTTGGCGACTTGGCTTCTTCTTTTTTGCCCGACGTTTCTAAAGCTGTGCCTTCAATAACTAAACCAGCATTCGGAATCTCATTGGGATTGTTTTCGTTCGTAATATCGGCATCATCAGGTATGTCTTGGTTTTCGGTCAAATTTTCTTTTTTCATTCTTTCCGTCAAATCGTAAGTCTCATTTAAATTGTTTGAGATATCCGTTTCTTCTGTTTCGATTGTGCCGCCTAACTGCAGAATTTCTTCCTCTGTCGGATCGCTAATCTCAATTGCACTTTCATTTGTCGAAACAATAGCCGACTCGTTCTTGTCGTTTTCTTTCGTGAACTCCTCTCGTAAAATTTCCGTCAACGCTGTTTCGTTTTCCTCAAAAACATGCGATCTTTGATTGTCGGGTGTCAAAATCCCATTTTGTTCGTTCGAAGTCTTGTCGCCTTGATCCGAACGTGATGATTCGGGCCGAGTGGCGGGCTCGGTTGTCATTCCGTTGTCCTCTTCAAGGCCCGAGTCGTGTGAAGTCACGTGACTGGATGGTCGCTGGGAGTGTTCGTTTTGTCCTTCGGATTCCCCGATTTGGGGCGAAGAGTTTATTTGTTCATTTGGATCACGTGGGGGGATGTAGATGTCGTCATCTGGCTGCGAAAGACTGATGGATTTGTTGGGCTGACGCTTCAAAGATTGAACTAAAATGGGATAATACAATCAGCAGTCTATAGAATTTCAGTGCAATGACAAATCAGCTTTTAAGTATTACAGACCTAAAGAAAACTTGATTTGGATTCCAGAAGAAGGTATAAAGAAGAAGGAAGGGTATATATTCAATTTCCTTACCGCAAGTTGAAGCCGACCTATCCTATGTTAATTACCTGTACACTATTTGTATTCATGTGAGGCTAACCTGGGGTTTCGATCAGCTGGGCATTGTATGAGCCCTGGGTAGGTGTGAGAGAGCGGGGCTCGGAGGCCGACTGGACTGAACTGCTCGCCCCACAACCCATGTCACAGATCCAACTTCGGGTTTCTCTCAAAGCGCTATTTTTTCTATGTTTTTTTTGCAAAAAAATTAGTTTCTTATTTTCTGCAAATTTGCTTTTTTATTATATTTTCTGGAGTAACTGCGAATATATTTTCTGGAGTAAGGCGAATAAACTGGCTCCTCAGAATAAGGCTGAGCTGCAACTGGAATGAAAGTTCAAATGCTCAGAAATTGAAGTTTTTGATGATTTTCGAATAAATAATTGATTTCTAATTTTCTAGTTAATAACAAGTTTTCAAAAACTCCTCAATTTTTTCGAAGTGTATCAAATTAAAAATTAAAAGGATGCTTCAGAAAATTTGAAAGGAAAAACACATTTCAATTGAAAAACTGGTCAAAATATATTTTTCCATGCAGCGATTTAAGCACGGCGGTGTGTTTTTTGTTCGGAGCAGGTGATTTTAAACATAATTAGTATATAAGAACAATTGGTTCCCTTTTAATATCAATTGTAAATTATTCAACGTTCAATCTATGCATTTCGAGACGCTATATAGAAATGGTACCGTTGAGCAGATGCGTCGAATATCTTACCAAAATTTTCGATTAATTTTGATAACTTTTTGCGAAACATTACGGCGTTGTGTAAAATAGCAATCGAGCTACAATATTTCAACTTAAGCTCGTTTTTCTTGAAAATTTTTGTAGCCTTTCAAAATTAAATGTTGAGTACTAAATGTTGACTTCTACATGTTGAGTGCTCTAGGTTTCTTACTTTTTAACTTATTTTACAAGTCCCAAAGTTATATTTGAAGACAGAGGCGGGTCGAAGTCTCTTTTGTCAACTTTGTTTGTAAACTAAGAAAAAAAATAGGTTGATTTGCTAAGTTTGTAATTTATTCTTATTTGAACAATGTCGTCTACTTAGTCACTCTGCTTTTAGGCATGGAGACACCGGTATTAATTGTGGCAACGGTCGAAATATGTAAAAGTGGCAAATATAATCCATGGAAAACAGAGGATTTCGCTTCCAACCAAAAACGGGACCATCAATGCTATGCTCAAGTACAAATGAACCGTTTTATGGCTGCGCATGACATCTCAATTTTTTTATCATTTATTTATCATAAAAAACTAGTTGTTCAGAAGCAGCAAACTCAAAATAGATCACTAAATTAGTGGTCTATTAATAGATCACTAATTTTTTCAAATCTAATTTGAGTTAGCTGCTTTGACCAACTAGTTTTTTATGAGCAAAAAATTCAAAAATGTGCTGTCGCCAGGCGTTAATATAATAAGAACAATTAAAATGACTACAGATAATTGAAGTTTTTTTGTGAATCGAATCAAAGTTTTACAAATTTTTTTTTCCGATGAAAAAAAATCATCGTATCAGCGTTTTCTCTAAAATGACAGAAATTTCTGGGCATATTTTCCGCTGAAAAACATTCAGTCGTTCGTTCTGCATGATTCTCATGTCTTTTCACAAACTGAATGAGACAAAATGAGACAACCCGCATTTAAGAAAAGTGAAAACAAATCGATTATAATGGATTTTCGTGGTCTATAATGTTGTAAATATAATCGATTTCCATGTTACGTTCAGACAACAAAATTGGACTAAAAATGGATTTATATCCATTTTTTCTAGCCAAAACAAAAAGCATTATAATTCATTTTGGATCCATTATAATGGATTTTATAATAAGTAGGAAATCACACTAAAATGGATTTTTTTCCACTTTATTTTTGTTTCGCGCGTCGTGCAAAAATTTTGCAAGAATTGCAGCAATTATCAAGTGAGTGATGCGGAAACTTTGCAAAGCGAGTGTACGGCCTGCCCTAATCCATTTCAAAACCTAAACTCAATCCCCCTGATGTTTGCCCCTTTGCTCCCCTCCCGCCACTGAACTTAACCACTCCAGCTAAACACCTCCACCACCATTGAACAAACCCCACCCCCCCAACTGAACACCCCCCGCCTAAACAACAAACCCCCCCCCCCCACCTGAACCCACATATCCCCCCACCTGAACCCACAGATCCCCCCACCTGAACCCACATATCCCCCCAAACGAACCCACATACCCCCCACCTGCACCTACCCCCACCTGAAAACGTTAAAACGTTACGTTGGGGGGGGGGGGGGGTGTTGTTGTAAATGGGTAAACGCTAGGGGGGGGGGGGGAGAAATAAATCGATTATAATGGATGGAAAACGGATTTTGTTGCCTCGAAAAACAATCATATTATAATCCATTGTTAATTGATTATAATCGATTTCTTTTCACTTTTGTGCACACTGACAAGGAAACTCAAATTAAATCGCTTTTTATTCATGGAACTCCAATGCGAGAAAGTATTATTTGATTTTTTGGAAAGTAAGAAATTGTTCAATTTACTGCGTCAAACTACAACCTGTTATGTATTTCTGAAATGACGGATGTGTTTTTTGTACAGGCTTCAAAAAAAATTAAAACTGAAATTTTGTCTTTATTTTTCTAAACCATTTGAAAAAAAATACCATCATTTCTTTGTCGAAATCTTATGATGTTGAACTAAGCAAACAATTAATTGGAGCTATTTGATGCGCGCGAATGTAAAAATTTTCAAACAGCGCGTATCACCAGCAATCGTTTATTTTGGTTCAAAAAATCACTTCAAATTGATTTCCAACATTTAAAATTCTTGAGATATAAATAAGAGTTGGATAAAAATTATTTTAAAAAGTAGAAAAAATTAGAAGTTTATTATGCCTAGATACTGAAGTTTGCTTAAAGAGTTTGAAATGCGCTAAAAATTTTGGTCCTGATAAAAACAGTTTTCTTATTTATAAATCTTCTAATAAGGAACTTAAAATTCTATGCTGAATATTGCTTATGAGCAAAACTTCTTTAAAAAAAACCCAAACTTTTAGATTAACTTTGCCGTTTCATTTAAAATTAGATTAGAAGTATTTCAAAAATTCGAGGGCTTCACTCTGAAGACAACACTTTTGTTACGTCATTAAGTTTCACATTATGTCCCTTTGTTTTCTAAAAGAGTGTTCTAGTATAATCCTCCATTTTTGCTGAAACCAATTCTAAAAACTTGAATTCGTTAGATTTTGGTTTATAAATAAAACCAGCTTAATTAATTGTCTTATAAAAAACGGGCCCATTTTCTATTCACAAATTTTTTTTGAAAAACGTCAACTTATAAAGCAAATTGCTTAATTTAATACTGTCTATACTATTAGGAATTTGTAATGCGCGACCAATTAAACTGGCAGAAAAATCTTCTCTATCTGAATTAAAGTCTTTTAATTGAGCCATTCAAGGCGTTGCGTGGAATGTTTCATATTAACTTTGTAAATCGGTTCAATTGTAGTAATTGTTGAAAATACTATTTCGATACTTGAAAAAAATTCTTGATTGACAACTTAACAGTAACCCATAAAGTTTTAGCGGTCAACAGACAGTGACAGACACTCTGAAGGCCAGTACCTGTCTCTGATGTCTATCAACAGATAGAAACAGAATTGACTGACGGAAGAAATAGAAGATGAACTAATTAAGACTCAAATGCCTGATTTAGCACTATGACATTCCCTCTTGTGAAGCAAAATGAAACGGATCTATAATTGAAATGAATTTAAGTACTTAATTGAAAATTTTGAACAAATAAACTGGAATCCATCATAGATCACAACTGGAATGGCTGAATTAGGTTTGATAGCAAATACACGGTTACTTATTGGCTTTAACGGTTATATAAAATTTGAACGAGTTTTGTTTAACGAATTTTATGCAAGGCGATTTGAGTTCTTCGGTTTTCTGTCGGCTCTCTCACTGGGCTATGGTATTTAAAACTAACTCCCTTTTTTTCTTCCTTTGAAACCACTCTGTTCGCGCCTCGAGTTATACGGTCGATCATGACGGCCCCCATCTTACTCACCGCAGTGAGTTTTCGGTCACTCCGTCTGAACCCTGTATCGCCCTGGCTACTCCCCGAATCTTGGCTTGAGTAGGAAACGAGTGTTTGCTTCCTAGTATTCTTCTTCGTTTCGATTGCCGCCGACGCCGTATTTGGATTATTCTCCGGATCTTTCGCTCACGAATCTTCCGCTGCGTTTTCCTAGTTTTTCTTGTGCGTTTCATTGCCCTGCTCGTTCTCCGTGTTCGCGCCCGCCGTGTTTGCTGATGTTTTCTCATGTTCGGTGGCTATTGACTCGGTAGCTGCTCGTTCCGTCCCTTTCCTGCTGATACTGATCGGGTATTGCCCCTCCGGTAATGTTGCCAACGGTAATTTCCCCATGATCCACTTTGACGCCAGCGGTTGCACGTCACTATCCGATTCCGAATATTCTGATTCGTTGCGTCGCCCCTTGTTTTCTGTAACCGTCTTTTGACACTATGAACATTTTTTGCTAGGAATGTCTTTCTTAGTTCTGCAGGCGTTGGTGCCTTTGGTGCTCCCCCTGGAAATCGCTTCGAGTTTTTTGATTTTCTGATCACAATTCGTTATTTCATAAGCAAGCTACCAATGCTTAATTTTGTTGTATGCGCACGTTCAGCTATTTTTTTACTATTGAACAATTTATACCTGTTCGTAATCCTAGTAGCAGTGCGCTGAAACACCAATCGTGAGGGACTGGCTTCGGAACTTGGCCCGTGGAATGAGGTTGCCGTTGGTTCGTCGCCTTGTCGGGTCGCCTGTTCGTCCGTCAGCCTCAAGGGGTGGTTTCGTGCCATCCCTCATACTCCGAGTCGGATCTCACGCCCCAGTTGGTATCCGCTGGGTTTGGCATTCTTTGTGCCTCTGAGTGTTACTCATCTAAACAAGCATATTTGGAATGTAGTACATTGGATCATTTTTTTTGTTAACTTCGGAGTACTCTTGACATAAAATTCGTTCCCTGATCTACGTAAAATTTTTTAGGCACCCCATCATGATTGTTGATGTAGGTCTTCAGAAACATTATCCGAGCGGTTTGTATTGCATACCTTCGCCGATGGCCATCTAGAAAACCGATCCACCGCCACTACTGCGTACCTTCTGGACTGATTCAGATAGTTTATTTATCCTGAAAAATCCAACTGTATTGCCTCATTGGGCTCCTTTAGTTCGGTAATTTTAACTAAGTCCCCCTTGGTACACATTGTTTTTAAGTTCTTACCGGCAAGTACGCACTCCCGACAATTGTCGGTTTCTGATGCAATATTTCAGTGAGTATAAGGGTACCATTTATCCTTTGCGGCCGCGAACATGTTGTTCTTGCCGTGATGATAATTATGCAACCGATTGTTGATTGCCTTATTTAAAGTACCTGTCACCCATCTACTAACAGTTATATCGTACATGAAAGTCGCTAACCAGCCGCCCATAGTAACGGTTAATTGCATACACTTTCGAGGCGGTATCGAGATCTTTGGCTTTAATCATCTGGTAGATTGCTTCTAGCTGGGGGTCTGATGAGTATTGTTGATGTAGGTCTTAGGAAATTTTAAGTGATTATTGATGTAGGTCCTAAGAGAATATAGAAATTTGTCCGCGCGATTTGTATTGCATACTATCGCTGATGGCCATCTAGAAAACCGATTCACGCCACTGCTAGATTCTTTTTGGACTCAGTCAGGTAGTTTATGGGTCCTCAAAAATCCAATTGTATTGCCTCACTGGGCTCCAATGGTTCGGGTATTTTTAAATAAGTCACCCTTGGTACACATGGTTATTAAGTTCTTACCGGCAAGCACGCACTCCCTACAATTTTTGGCTATTAACGCAATACTCCTGTGAGTATATGGGTACCAATTATCCTTTGCCGCCGCGTACATGCTGCTCTTGCCGTGATGATAATGATGCAATCGATTGTTGATTCTCTTATGTAATGCACTTGTCGCCCATCCACAAACAGTTATCTGGTATATGAAAGGCGTTAATGAACTGTGCAGAGTAACGATTAATTGCTTGCACTTTTGAGGCCGTATCGGGATTTTTGGCTTTAATCGTCTGATAGATTGCTTCTAGCTGGGGGTCTGATGAGTATTGAAACTCAATAAACCGGAAGTTAAAAAGTTCCGGTAGCGCCATGGCTTTGGAAATTACTTTAAAATTACGAGGGACTATCGGCATAAAAATCTTGGACGGTTCAACTGGGCGAAAGGATTCACCTGGCAACGCTGAAGGTATTGATAATATCGTGTTACTTTTCGTACTGTTCGTCTCCGTGGTAATTCCACTCAAGTTTTCTTCTCCGACTATTTCTTCTACTTAACCTTCTTCACTACTGGCTATGCTTGAATGACGTTTTAAACTTTTCTGTAATTTCCGAAATGATTTGTTCATGAGAAAAAATTGATTGTTATATTGATTCTGTATGACTGTGTTTACAAAAAGTAATCGTTCAAAATAATCTATTTAAATTGTTGTTTCACCGTCGGCGCGTTTTGCCTCGTGGTCGCCAGCATACGCAAGTATTTTTTTCTCTGATTAGTTGACTTGTCATTGCATTACAGCTCGCCATCTATCGGCCATATTTTTGTTCGAATTTTGCATACTGCACTTCTACTTGTTATTTTTGTTAATTTCCGTTCTTTTAAATTGAGATTACTATTTATAAGAGTTTCCGGGCCCCACGCTAATGCATTTTTGAATCCTAGGGCGCTGTGCATTGAAGTTGTTTTTGTGACCGTGAACATTTTATCGTAGGCCGACACTGGTTTTGCCTCACTATTTGGATTTTTGAAGAGGTAGTCCGCGAGACTAATTTTTGCCCCTAGCATGTGTTCGACTTGGAAGTCGAACGAAATTAGCCTATCTAGCCATCTTGTTAACCGGCTTAACATTGCTTTGTTCTTTTTGTTATTTTCGCTTAAGAGCCATACCAGAACTTTATGATCGGTAACAAATTGAAATTTTCTCCCCAGTGCATGATTTCGAAAGTATTCAGCCTCTCAGACTAGGGCGAGCGTCTTCATTTTGTTTGCGGAGTATCTTTTTTCAGCGTTGTTTAGATTCGGTACCAATTTTTTCTAATACTGCCCCAAATCCATTTTGACTAGCGTCGCGCACTACCCTTATATCTTTATGCACATCAAAGTACCGAAGTTCCATAAAGTCGGCTACCTGGCGTTTTAGTTTTTGAAATACTTCCTGATACTCGGATGTCCATATTTATTCATTTTTCTTGCTTAAAAGTGGTCTTAATGGAGCAGATGACCTGCCAATGCGGATAAATACTTGTTTAAACTGTGAATTGACCCCATAAACGATTTTAGTTGAGATAGTATGCGGGTTGGTTCCAGTGCCTCGATTGGCTCCGTTTTTTATAAGAGCGGCATTAATCCGCTCGAAGTAATTTTGTGTTCGACTAACACTTCACATTCGTTTTAGGCAAAATTTCTTTTCGTTAGTTTTAGTGCAATATTTTCTTTCATCTAATTTTTTCCACGATCAATATGTGCTCTATTTTGGAGCCTTTAGTTACCACTAATTTATCATCGAAAAATGCGTGTGCCTGTGGATATTCAGCTAGTAAGGAATCCATTACTCTTTGAAACTCCGCGGCATAGTGGTAAGGCCGTAACAACCGGTTTTAAATCTGCAGGTACCAGTCGATTTACCGCCGATGAGCGAGAAATTACAATGCAGGCTAGTTTCTTGGTTCAATGCTAATTGGCCGTACTCGTACGTTAGATCAATAGTGGAGAAGAATATCTCACCCGACTTCTTTTCGCTTATCGTTTGGCCAACGGCAACCATGAGTTCCTCGATGTTAGGCATCTGGTACTTAATTTGTGCTCATGTTTACTTATTTCCCGTACATCCTTCTAAAATCTATATGTCCTTTCTATAAAAATCTTTCTATATGTCCTTGTTTGATTAGGCTATCAATTTCCCCGTCGATTTTTTTTTGCAGTGTTATTATTTTTTGCATTTTGTTGAACAGGCATAAGATTTGCAAAAAATTCGGCCTACAACTTACAGTTACATATTTTCCCCACCCGTTTAAAGAGATTAGAAAACAGCCTACTAAAGTACTCCTGCAATTTCTCCAGCTTATCGTCATCTGCAGCGTTCTCATCCTGGACTGACATCACTTGTTGGCCGGGCGCCTTGGGGACCAGTTTAAGTCCCAATTCTGCCATCAGATCACTTCCTAGAAGCCGACGTCGCCCAGCTGTTGGACACGAGCTCCAACTTTGTGGCCACTTGTAAGTGGATAGGATCCTTTGGCTCAACTTCTTGTAATTTAATTGCTGTGGCGCCCTTTTTTTCCCCAATAGTAAATATTGAGATCGGTGACCCAATATCAATTCATACAATTGTCTTACATGCATTGATTTTTGTAGGTAGTTTTGGCGACTGCCAATTCAACTCGCGTTTTTCTTTGATCGTGTTCCCTTCACCATTTTGTCCCACGGCCAGTACGTTTTTGGGGTGTATTTACCCATCCCACTGAACTCTCTCGTTGAGATGTGTCATTCGCCATTCCTTCCGACTCGAATAACTCCTGGCCGTCCTGGCCTTGTATCATCGCGACCGATGATCGTGCCCTGTTATTTTTCTTTGCCATACACGTTCGTTCGAACTGGCCGACTCTCTTACGAAAACTGCACGTGATGTTTTTAGCTGCACATTCGTTCATGTGCTCACTTGTGAACCCTGGATTATAGCAGTTGTAGCATCTTCAGTCTCCCACGTTCCTTCCCTTCGGTATTGTCCTCGCCCTTGGATTTGATCGCGTCCTCTCCCCCGGTTGTTACGATATCCGCCCCTGATGATGCCCACACTGGTTCCGTCTTAATTTGTAGGCCGCCTCCCGTGATGCCATTCGTTGATGCACCCCCGGTTGAAACGTAAGTTTTTGGATATTTTTGCACCCGCTCGTAAGAAAGTGCTATTCTATACACCTCCTCAGGGGTTTTTGTGGCCCTGCATAGCTCGTTTTGAGCCTCTTGATTTGTCATGTTGACGATGAACACGTCTCGTAGAACTCTTGCTTCTGGTGCGCCGAAAAAGCAACGTGCCGCCATTCCACTGAGCACCGCGTTGAACTGCTCTAATGACTCTACGAACCTTTTTTTTCTTGATAGCAAATGGAAAACTTTCTACATTCCATTACGTTCATTTTTGAACTCCCGTTAATTGCGTCTAGCACCCTCGGATAACGTGTAGCCCTAGGTCCAGGTGTGGTTTCCTTTTGTGTAGTTCGGCCTGTCTTTTCTCCCCCAGGCACAAGTACAGCTTTGAAATTAGAGTCTGCTCTTATTCTAGCCGGTTTTTCCAATCAACGCCCCCAGCAAGGAGGCTATTCGCGTGGCATTCAGCGTACTAGCAAAATAATATTTTGCAGAATTTATCGAATGTTTCGCAAACATTCCCGACTGGAGGGGGTTCACCCAAAATTTCCATAATATTGGCGGTTCTGCGCTTTTCGGCGGCCAAAAAATATGTAACCAATTGTGGGTTTTCCCCCAACATTGTCCTGCTTGCTGCGCCAGGTTGAAAATTTCGATAATTGATTTAAGTCCTCGATTAAAAACTTAACAGTATCCCAGATCGTATACAAAATGGTTCAGCGGTTAACCGACGTTGTCACACACTCCGATGGCCAGTAACTGTCAATGATGTCTAGCACCAGATAGAAACAGAAATGATGGACAGAAGAAATAGAACATGAACTAAATATGACTCAAATGACTGATTTAGCACTATGATATAATACTTTTAAGAATTAATTTTTTTAAATTGACTTCAGATCAAAATGGCCTAAAACGGGTAAATCGGAGTGTGAATTCCTGCATGAGACAATCAAATTTCTTAGGTTAGGATCCTCCAGAGAAAAAATGAGGTTTAAGAGAAGCTCGAATTTTTTTTCTGAACTCGATAAAGATCATTAAATTTAGGTGAAACCAGAAGACTTGTATCTGTCTGTTAATTGGACTCTACGTCATAATCGAAAGTGTAAAGTTCACCTCCGTCAAATTTTAGGACTAAAATAAATACCATTTCCACATGTCCATATAAACCGCGAAAGAACATTAAAGCGGAGAAAAAAAATTGATCAAACTGACATATTAAGTCAAACAACATATGCATAATATTATATTTGACTAGCGCTTTTGAAACACCACACGCTATTTTATCTACGGTTTAAATTTTTTTTTGAAGATTAAATACTGGTTTTTGTGGCGTTTAAAAGCTTAAAAACTAATTTTTGGGTTCATACCTTAGCTGGGTTGACCTCCTCAGAAAAAAATTGTATCATTCAGTTTTTTTTTTCAAAAAACTGCTCACAATAAAGTTTCATACAAGGTGTATGCAGAATTGTTTATCATACAATTTCCATAGATGAAAATTGTATGATAAATACTTTTCATCTTGCTGCAAAAATTTGACAAAGTCGCAATTTCAATTTCATGGTTCAAATAAACATTTTTAAAAAATTGCATGCAAAAATTCGTTATTTTTTTTCTTTGACGTAGTCCAGGCTGAGTTTTTCATTCAAAAGACACCAAAATGAAAAAGAAATTTTGTGTGAGACTTAACTTAAAATCTTTAATTCTTTATGCTTTAAGATACACTTCAAATTGTCCAAAAAATTGGGCCACTGTTTCCGAAAAGTAAAAACTGACAGTTGGAAGTAATGAACGCAAGTAAACAGACAAAAAAGACTGACTTTAACAACAAAATCCACACTTTCGAATTTCAAAGACAAAATAGATCTCTTAAAGCTTTTTGAATTTCTAGAACATTAATGATTGGCGTTTTTTCGATTAAAAAAACCATTTGAGCTAAGAATTAAATTCCACTTGTTTTGATTAAAAATTGTCAGATTTATTGGTGCGTTCGAGTGATAGAGTGCGGAAGTCGAGAATAATTGAAGGCGTGGTCTCAATTTGCAGTGTGAGTGAAACGAAATGGAGTGATTTGGTGATTCCAAATCCAGACGATCGAAAATAGGGCAAAAAACAACCAATTCTACGGAAGGCGACATCACAGCGAAGGCGAAGTTGGAAAGAAAACGAAAGACAGAATGTCGACAAATAAACATGTCATAAAACGGAAAAACTGACTTTCAAAAACTGATTTTTGAAACTTGTATGAAAACTATTTTAAAATCTTTTTGTCCAAGGGGTTATGTGGTGGTATTATCGTTATATGTTAGATATAGGTCCGTATTTATGCTGAACGTCGTTTTCCTAATTGATGTTGACTGGTACTTGGCCGAGCTATGTTCGATAACACATTGTTTAGTTGTCGCTACGATCTGATCTGAAGCAGCATATTCTAAGACTGAATTAAAATTGATAGCACCTTTTATTTGTTGAGTTTAGGGAAATAGTATGTAATTCCCCTAAGTAAGGTTTTACATCTCAGCCGTAGTATACGCTTACTATTTTCAAGTTTACGAATCTGCAACTCGCGGTCAAAAATTTATTTGATTTTTAT
The DNA here is from genome assembly GCF_963678635.1 of Symsagittifera roscoffensis. Classification (NCBI taxonomy): domain Eukaryota; kingdom Metazoa; phylum Xenacoelomorpha; order Acoela; family Convolutidae; genus Symsagittifera; species Symsagittifera roscoffensis. The sequence goes on along the minus strand of NC_087070.1, from coordinate 48,001,099 downwards.
TTAATTTTCTAATTTTCGTGTTTTGAGCAATCGCTTGGCGGGCGATGTTAATATATCAGAATCTGTAAAATTGTTGCTTCATTTCACAAACATTTCGATTGTTTTTAAAAATCGAGCAGTTGTTTGCTAGAAAAAGCTAAATTTATAAAATATTATCATCTTGTAGATTATTTTGTAAAGTTCTTCCAAATATGTTTTAAGAACATTTTTTTTGAAAAACGAATCAAGAAGGTGTTTAATAGATCTTTTCACGGCTATAGATACTGTGTTTGAGGTGTCAAAGCTTTCCAAAGCTAAATCCAGAATTTAAAAACGGCCTTTGGAAGAGGAACATTTTTGCTCTGTGATGTAAAAACTTTAATCGGGACCTTTTATGTGCGTTTGATGAAACTAGAAATTCTGTTGAGTCAACCGCTAAAGAAAGCTCAAGATCTTTTAAAAACAGTTCTGATGATCCCCCATCCTAAAAAAAACTTGCTCCGCCCATGTATTTGCTTTTATGACTCTTTATGAAAATGGACACCAAGAAATGAATTTATTTCACAAAACGTATCTATTTTTTCACAAAATTATCTATCAGCCAAATTTATTATTAGTATCTGTATAAAATATTGCCATAATTTAAGGTTCCATGAGCGAGAGAGTTGTAAAGATAAAATTATTGGATAAAACACCAGCACACGAGCAAGCTTTTGAAAAAATCGAGCATTTTAATTCAACAATCAAGACTTATGTGAGAACTTTTAGTTTGTTCATTACTCTTAATCAGAGTTCTGAGTAGTCAATGAAACGTTATCGAGTTATCTATGAATTGAATTGATTCTCTAGGTGATTTTTCTATGCTGAGGACTTGCCAAAGCCATCATCAAGGGGTATAACGAGTCAACAGTAGCAAAACCTGCTTCCAACAAAAAGAGATGCTAGAAGTGTAACATCGAAAATGTCAGATTTATCGATGCTTTCGAGTATTAGAATGAGGAATGCGAGAGAAATCAAAATTTGGGTCCCAATTTGCAGTGTGAGTTAAACGAAATGGATTGATTCGTTGATTTCACAACAAAACGATCGATAAGAGGGTAAAAAAAACGACGAAATCCACAAAAAGCAAGAACACAACTTAACCGACGGAATTCGAACATCGAAGAGAAAAAAAAGAGAGATTGTCGACATTCACACTTATCAGAAAAACCGAAAAAATGACTTTTAAGGAATACTGATTTTGAAATATTTTAAAAAACTCTTCAAAAATCATTTTGCCCCACGGTTATATGTTGTTGCTATCGTTACGGGTTAGATATAGATCTCATATTTATGCTAAATGTAACTGTTCTAATTGATGTTGACTGATGCTTGGCCGAATTATGTTCTATAACCTTTTGTTTAGATGTCGTTACGATCTGATCTGAAACACTATGCTCCAAGACTGAAGTAACATTGATAGCACGTAAAACTTATTGAGTTTGAGGGAGTTAGTATTTGATTCTCTCAAGTAAGGTATTACATTACAGCCGTACATAACGCTTACTTATTTGCGCAGCCATTAAAAGGTTCAGTGGGCTCAAGGATCTGCTTATTATATTGACTTTTTGGGACAGGCAGTTGAATTTTTTTTAGGGCCAAAACAGACAGAAGTTACGTTACTAACAGCTCCAGTAGAGAAACCAGTCATCGACGGCAAAGCGGCTACAAATACTTAAGATTGTAACATTCGAAAGCCACAGTCTGAAACAAGATGGAAGAACAAATGGGAAGTTTTCGAGATGTACAAGTTTCATGCGATAAAATAACATGGGAAGCGGCAATGAGAAAAGCCAAGAAACTCGTATTTTGTCGCAAGGAAGAGAGGGACTATACCATTTCGCGGAAAGCTATCCGAAGGTGGATATAAACAACGATTTCATCGCAATGAGGATAGTTTGGCAGAACTTGTAGGTAGTTTTCCGAAAACCGAGAAACCGAAGTTTCGGTACATACGTACTTTTTCACAAAAAACAATCAAAAGGGGAACATTGGATCAGTTCTACTGTCAGCTGAGGGGCCTGGCAGAACGTTCTGATTTCGGAGCAGGAGAAGACGCAATTATCAGCGGCATTTTTAATCAAAATGTCAAATTTAGAAATTCAGGATGATTTCGAGAAGGAAGTGATGATTCCGGAAAAGACTCCAGAGTACGCAATACAATTGGAGCAGTCACAGGATAACACAAAGACTATCAGGGATAAGAGCGGATACGGAATTTTGTTGATCGGGGATGTGAACTTCGTGCAAGATGATAGTAGATCGTCGAGGGAATCCGTGAAACTCATGAGGAAACTCGTGGTCAGTGCAGCATCGTCAGGTTTACCCAGCCATGGGTCAAGATTGTAGGAAGTGTGGCATGAAGAAAAAATTTACTAGAATGTGTAGCAGTGGAGGATTGCATGGCCAATCTAGCGCAAACTCAAGAGGTAGAGGAGTATCAGGATCGCAGAAAGGAGGACGTGGAACGAGACCTCCATTCCGTGCCAAGGTTCAACATGTGGATGAGAATGAACAAGATAAAGTAAAGGACGAGAGGAACTATGATGAAGAGTAAACAAATCTGATAGTGATAGAAAGTCATTTACAACTTTATGATTCGGACTCATCGGATGATATCAGATGAATGCAATTGATTATGTTTGAATGCAATTGATGACTACCATGCCAAATCATGACATGTTTTTATGGATTCAAGGATACGCCAGTAAAGAGTCAAATGTCGCTAGATACCACATTACGTAATTTCGTTTCGCTAGAAAACAATCGAGGCGGGTATCCAGACATACTTTTAGTTGGAGAACGAGCAAAGAAATAATTCACGCCGCTAATTGCTCAACTGTGATTGGCCAACTGATAGCAAAAAAACTCATACTTCAGAGAGCGCGCGAAAAATAGCGTACCGCAAATTGAACGTTTCTAAGTTAATCGGTTTAAAATTACTAGTGATATCGCTCAGCAATATCGCAATAATTTTCATGATCAACTAGAGCCAGGAAGTAGCTAAATGATAACGGAAACTTTTGAAACAAACTCATGCAGCAGAGCGAAGTTGTTCGAATATGCTACCTACATCACTGAAAATGCGATACATGTGAAATTAAATCAGCGAAAGTGATACAATAGAAGAAGGCGGCACAGTTTTCAAGGAGGGAGAGGAAAGCTCCAGCGAAGCTGGAGGAAAGAATGCTCAGTCAGCTAAAAGGAATGGGAATCGGAAGCGGATTCCAAAAGTGACGCAAGACAAAACCACCGTTAGGGGAGAAAGAAAGGCTCATAAAACAGAGGAGAAAAGGAGAGATGTCGCGCCTTGAGCCAGTGCTAGAAAATTATTGATATCACTGGTGGGTGATCATTGCACTCAAGGGATATTAGAAAGATTGATTAGTACACTACTTTCACAGAAAGATCAGGATGTATAAAAGAAGAAAAGAAAGCAAAGTTTATTTTATTTGAAGACTTATTTCGTAAAATACATCAATTAAGAATCACTGAGCAAAAGGTTTTAAATTTGCAACCGTTGCAAGCGCATTTTAGCCGCTATCCGAATACCCCAAAATCAAACATAATAACTGAATATTGTTATGGTTGAAATCGTGCCTTCACCCTTACTGGTTTTGATGAGGTGACTTAAAACACGCCGCTGCTGGATGACAAGAAATTTAAGACGAGGTCCTCAGAAGTGACGTTATGGCGGACAGACGAAGGAAGTGAATCCAAACCTTGGGCGTAGAGGAGTTATCGCGGACGACAGAACCAATGGTAGTAAAGTTTCCAGAGGAGAAATTCAGACTGGACACCATTAAGGGCAGGATCAGCCTGCCCATTGCAAACGTGGCTAGAATAACGTGTCGCAGGGTCAGAACTAAGAAGGAGATTGAATGAACGTTTGAGGAGGCGCATCAGGATGCAGGAATAGTGAGAACTTCAATGTTGACGACAACGATCAAGGAGCTTGGGAACAAGGAAACAGAGATCCGAAGCTCAGATTAAGCGCATTGTATTGGATCCCGATGTACAAGTTTGCAGCAATTAAAGGCGACTCCAGGACGATCAGAAAACAGAAATTGTTGATCAAGGACCCTGACGCGATAGAAAGAGTAAGAACTGAAGCACAGCGTCATAAACGCCAACTTGTCGGAAAGCTTGAGGGGACGACGAAAATAAGAAAAGAGGAGTTAAAAAAGAAGCCGCAAATACCCATCGGACAAGGAAGCCCGCAACGTGTCCAGAGTAGTGATTCGGAAAGAGAAAGAGACGATAACCGGGAGGTCGCACTGCCTGATTTTTGCAGACGTAGAATTGGGATTCAAGGCCCCATGTCAAGCTGAGGACTTACCAGGGCCATCATTAAAGGGCATAACCAGTCAACAGGCACAAAACCTACTATTAACACACCAAAAATGCGAGACGTTCAACTTAAAAATTGTCAGATTTATTGGTGCGTTCGAGTGATAGAGTGCGGAAGTCGAGAATAATTGAAGGCGTGGTCTCAATTTGCAGTGTGAGTGAAACGAAATGGAGTGATTTGGTGATTCCAAATCCAGACGATCGAAAATAGGGCAAAAAACAACCAATTCTACGGAAGGCGACATCACAGCGAAGGCGAAGTTGGAAAGAAAACGAAAGACAGAATGTCGACAAATAAACATGTCATAAAACGGAAAAACTGACTTTCAAAAACTGATTTTTGAAACTTGTATGAAAACTATTTTAAAATCTTTTTGTCCAAGGGGTTATGTGGTGGTATTATCGTTATATGTTAGATATAGGTCCGTATTTATGCTGAACGTCGTTTTGCTAATTGATGTTGACTGGTACTTGGCCGAGCTATGTTCGATAACACATTGTTTAGTTGTCGCTACGATCTGATCTGAAGCAGCATATTCTAAGACTGAATTAAAATTGATAGCACCTTTTATTTGTTGAGTTTAGGGAAATAGTATGTAATTCCCCTAAGTAAGGTTTTACATCTCAGCCGTAGTATACGCTTACTATTTTCAAGTTTACGAATCTGCAACTCGCGGTCAAAAATTTATTTGATTTTTATTTAATTTTCTAATTTTCGTGTTTTGAGCAATCGCTTGGCGGGCGATGTTAATATATCAGAATCTGTAAAATTGTTGCTTCATTTCACAAACATTTCGATTGTTTTTAAAAATCGAGCAGTTGTTTGCTAGAAAAAGCTAAATTTATAAAATATTATCATCTTGTAGATTATTTTGTAAAGTTCTTCCAAATATGTTTTAAGAACATTTTTTTTGAAAAACGAATCAAGAAGGTGTTTAATAGATCTTTTCACGGCTATAGATACTGTGTTTGAGGTGTCAAAGCTTTCCAAAGCTAAATCCAGAATTTAAAAACGGCCTTTGGAAGAGGAACATTTTTGCTCTGTGATGTAAAAACTTTAATCGGGACCTTTTATGTGCGTTTGATGAAACTAGAAATTCTGTTGAGTCAACCGCTAAAGAAAGCTCAAGATCTTTTAAAAACAGTTCTGATGATCCCCCATCCTAAAAAAAACTTGCTCCGCCCATGTATTTGCTTTTATGACTCTTTATGAAAATGGACACCAAGAAATGAATTTATTTCACAAAACGTATCTATTTTTTCACAAAATTATCTATCAGCCAAATTTATTATTAGTATCTGTATAAAATATTGCCATAATTTAAGGTTCCATGAGCGAGAGAGTTGTAAAGATAAAATTATTGGATAAAATACCAGCACACGAGCAAGCTTTTGAAAAAATCGAGCATTTTAATTCAACAATCATCAGTTTGAAATCAAGCAAGAGAAATATCAATTTTACAAAAATGTAAATTACAATTCATCAATGATAAATAAATAGTCGAAATTATCATTTCTTCTGAATAGAAATCACATGCAACTGAGCGAGTTGATTCAAATTTTTCTACCATTTTGTAAATAATTTTTAATTTGTAAAAGGAAACTATAAAATCGAGCAAAAATAAAAAATAACAAACATCTCTCTTTAAAATTAACGTACCCAAACTAGTTGAAGGCAGCCAAGGATCAGCGGCTAAATGATTGGACTACAAAAAATACAAACAACAAACATCAAATAAAACAAGCAAAAGCTTTAGATTGCAATGACGTTTTGACATATAGGGACAAAATAGGGTCTTGATTTTCCAGGAACATATTACTAAACTTCCTCGATAAAGTTCAAAAGTGCCACATAATCATTTATAAGAGCTGCTCTGAGGTTCAGTTTAAAAAGTTAGAGAAAAGATATTGGTTTGATAATCTTCGGACTATTAAGTTCGTGATTACATGTCTAACAAATACTCGTCTGCTTCATTCCCGGCTGATCTTCACTGTCGCCGTTGATTGGTTGATACTGAACTGGCTCGTAAGTTGACTGGGGACCTAAAACAACATACCAAAAAATTAGAAATAAAAATTTAGGTTTATATGTCTGAAAGAGATGAATCGAAAAACGTTTAGTGGCTGAAGAAACTTTCTAATTGCGCATGCATTTTCTGATGACCTTAATTTGGAGATCGGTCCTCAAATATTAAGACATGTAAAATCTAAGAATCGATATAAGGAGAACTATCCACTAAATCAAACAAACAATTGGCACATGTTTTAACAATCTTTCGGAAATTTAAAAATTTTGATAATTCTTGATTGGAAAGTTCAAATTTTTGCTAATTTGCTAGAATTTTTTTTCCCGATTTCTCGTAAGCATATTAGTTCCTTCACTATTCTGTCAAAAAATATTTCACTTTCTTACCGAAAAATAAACTGTCACAAGAAAATTATTTTTATGCTGATGAGTTAAATCCACATGTTAGAAGCTTAGGAGATTTCTCTATCACCTGATTAAAAATGTAACAAGTATTTTTACCCATGGGGGAGTAGTTATTTGAAGAAGGTGTAGTCGAGGGACTTTGGGTGGGGTGGGAGGGGGGTTTGGAGGTTGGCCTGGAGAGTGATTGAGGGGGTGGTTGCTGTTGGTAGTTCTGACTGTGACGTAAGTTCAATGACAGGTGTCTATCATTATTGTTGTTGTTCGAGTAGTTTGAAGTGGGTCGTCTGGGGTTGGTTGAAGCTCTAGTTGGGCTACTCCTGAAAAACAAACATCTTGTTGGGCTACTACGCAAAAAACACCTTCATACCTTATGGCCATCGTAATGGATTCAGAACATGCAATTTTAATTTCAATAATTACAGTCTTTTCAATGATTGCAGTATTTGAGTTGCCAGACGATAGGAAGTTAAAACCGCAAGCCATGAAATAATTTCTAATGCGTCATTAAAACACTTTTTAAAAGTTTTTTTTGCCAAGTTTTCTGGAATTAATTTTCAAAGTATTCAAAAATCTTTTAGTCTCTCAAGGTTTTTGCAAACTCATTTAAGTTGTTTTTTCGAAAACCTTTTCTTGTTGCTAGTTGAAAATTAATTTTGAAGTAAATGAAATGTGCCGAGACTTTACTTTCAGTTTTAACCCCCATTTTAGATAACCAATGGATAGTGATGCCCATACCCGTACTGTTGGTGCTCAGAGTCGCTGTTGTCATGGTCCATTAATGGCTCAACACTGAAACATGCAATTGCACACAGTGATAAAAAAAACTCTCAAAAACACACTTTTATACACACACAAATCATGGTCACTCAACTACTATAAACTCCACATGTACACTGTTCAAATCGAAATTTGGGCTTCCTTAACAATAAACTATCTTCAAGAATTGTTCCTGCTTGTAGTCAAATCAGAAGCAATCATCTATAAAAAAAACTATCAACGATCTGGAACATTAACCTTAATGCATAAAAATTCTCCGCCGAAACACAAGAAAAAAGCAGTCATAGTTTTTTTGCACCAAAATTTGTGTACGGACTGAAAATTAGTCATAACTATTCTTTAAAAGAAATCAAAGTTTGATACACGAGAACAAACTAAATTAAAAAAAAAAGATGACAACTCGTTTAATCACAAGATTGGACTAGATTGCTGTTTCATGTAGCTTTTTCAAAAGATATCACCATTTGTATCAAACGCTAATTATTTCGGCCACATAGGTTCTGCAACTATTTTATTTTATACTGATCCCATGATATACTTTTATTGTTGTTGTTGTTGTTGTTGTTGTTGGGGATTCACAGCACTGCTGTTGGGAGTCTTGGTCCCGGCGTCTTCTCTAAAACAATGTCCACTTGTTTCTGCACGTGATACAATCACAGAATAATTGCCACGTGCACGTTGTCATTTCTGAAAATCTCTCGTTTACAAATTTCCACATCGTGTTTAAAATTCTCGTCTTGAGGCCGATTCGTTTATCAAAATGAATATATGGTTCTAATCGATTTACAATCCTACTGGTTCTGAAAACAAATTCGTTTCTCGCTTTTTCCGTTCTCACTTTTCGCATCTCAAAAATTTCTATATTTCTAGCCCGTGTGGTTCGCCTGTTTAACACTATTTCATTTCGTTCATTAGAATCAAGACTGGCAAGAAGTAAGATGTTATTTAGCTGGATGAACATGGACAGGGGTAAAATGTTTAGCAAGCGTAGTTCGTTGATGTACACTCCCGTTTTATTTCCAGTGATCCACCGGATTGCTTTCTTTTGAAATCGCTCCAACTGCAATTGATCCCCCCTCGATATATGTGTACATGAGAGTCCGTATAATAACACTGGGAGTATTAGTGACTTATACAGGCCTAACTTTACAAACGTATTTATCTTTGCTGATAGGTTTCTTCTCAGGAGGTACAGTACTTGGTTTGCCTTCTTTAATCTTGTTTCAATGTGTACCTTCCAACTTAAATCGCCCGACACAAAAATTCCCAGATCTTTCACAACCTTCGATGTTCCAAGCACTACACCAAAAAGCATAGAGTTGGCGTCTCCGCCCCTAAAACTTACTTTTGCACATTTGTCTAGTGCTAATTCCATTTTGTTTTCAGTTACCCACTGCTGAATTTTGTCCAGATCTTCTTGAATTTCAATTGATGTTTTTTTGATGGAAAGTAGTTTAAGATCATCCGCAAAAATATATGGTTCAGAGAATTTGAGTACTTCAGGTAGGTCGTTAATAAAAATGCAAAAGAGCAGTGGTCCTAAAAGTGATCCTTGGGGAACACCACTAGTGACTTCTAAAACTTTTGAGCTGATATTGTCTACTCGTACAAACTGTTTCCTGTTTTTCAGATAGTCATAGAGTACCTCTAACATGCAGCCTCCTATTCCTATAAGTGCAACTTTCTTGAGTAGATCAAAATGCGGAACTTTATCAAAGGCTTTTGCAAAGTCAGTGTAGACTGCTACAATTTCTGCGTTTGAGTCATTGTCACGCGCTTCATATATTTCTTTCAGGAAGGAGAGCATGTTTGTCAAAACTGATCTACCTTTAGTAAAACCGTGTTGATGTTTCGTCAAATACCAGGCAAAGTAAGGGTACAGGTCTTTGTATATACATTTTTCAAGGACTTTGCTGTCAATATTTAATAGCGATACTGGTCGATAGTTGTTCACCAATTTTCGGTCACCTTTTTTGTGAACAGGAGTAACTGCAGCTGTTTTCCATGAATCAGGTATTTTTCGTAGGCGTTTTACGTTTCTCAAAATTTTGTTCATCGGTTTGCATATATTGCGGTTCGTTTTCTGAAAAAAGCTAGGTGGCAACCCATTTGGGCCGCGTGACTTTGTTACGTCCAGAGTTGATAAAATCTCACTTACTGTCTTTTTCGATATATCAAAATTCGTTAACAAGGGATTTCCAAATTGAATATCTCTAATACTAAAACTTTCTTTAGGATTAAAAACTGAATGAAAGAAGTCGTTTAGCATGTTGACTTGTTCGTTTGGATTTGTGCTTTCAACTTCATCTTTTATGAGTAACTTAGGAAGACTTGTATGTTTATTCAAGTTCTTTAGGTGTTTAAAAATTACATTAGTGTTCCGTGTTCTAAACAATTCCTCTTGGTAGTTTTTCCTGTCCACTTCCGATGATTCAGTTACTAAATTTTCAAACAGTTTAACTTGTTGTCTTCTGTAGTTGGTGGGTTTGAGTATACATGATTGCCGTTTTGTTTGTAACTTTTTGATCAAATTTGAAGTGCTACTTGTTATCCAAGGTGGAAGTGATTGCCTATGTCTTGTTCTGAGAGGCACAAAACTCTTAATGATTTCATCCAAATATTGGGTGTACTCCTCATGCATTTTGTTAATGTTTGTGTGGCATACTGGTTCAAATGGGTTCTCGTTTATAAAATTGTTTATTCCTTCAAAATCGGCATTTCCAAAACTTCTAAAATTTTCCAAGTATGGTTTCGGCTCTGATACCGTGCATTCAATAGACAACATTATGGCATTGTGATCTGAGCAGTCATAAATCTTGGAAACGTTAAAATCTTGTTCGGCACTTGTATAGCAATTCCGATAGAAGGCTACGTCTAGTATGTTCTTCACACATGTTGGGAAATCTATCGCCTGCCTAAAGAGTCCATTTTCAAAAATTTGCAGTATTTGGTTTTCTTCCTCGTCAGTACTGGTGAGGGTGTTCCAGTTTGTTTCTGGGAAATTTAAATCCCCACATAAGAGAAACGGTTTGTTTTTAGGAATGGCTTTGATCAGTTGTTCAAATTCATGCACTTTGTATCTGTAATTACTGTTTTTTGGCGGATTGTAGAATGAGCCAATTATCATTTCAGTTTGATGAAGTTTTATACTACATAGCACACATGAATCAGGAATGTCATGTTTGGTGGATAAGTCCTCGGTAATTAGACTATTCTTGACAGCTATTAGGCTGCCTCCGTGACAGTTTTTACCACTCACAATAGCTCTATCAGATCTATAGATGTTATATTCACTTAGAAAAAGCTCTGATGATTGAATATTCTCGTTAAGCCAAGTTTCGCTTAAGCATATGACATTAAAATTTCCAACTGCAATTGCATTTGCTAGCTTAGTTCTTCTCTCTATGTTGATTAGGCTTCTAGTATTTAGTTGCAGAATGTTGAGGAATCCTAGTCAATGCTGGGGTTCCTGAACTTCAGTGTCAATAGTTACTTTCACACCATCATTGAACAATTCTAGATTCCTTATTTTCAGCTTTTCGCGAGGAACGCCTTCATCTAGTAGTTGTCTTCGTTTCTTAAGGATTTCGTTCTCTTTAATTGCACTCTCTTTGGTCAATGCTGGTAGCAGGTAGACCTCTTTTTCGACCAATTGTTCTCGCTTTTCTCGGCTTTTTGCTAGTACTAGTCGTGCTTCATGTTCGCTAGGTACAGTTACCAGCAGTGTTCTTGGCTTCATTCGATTACGATCAAATTTTCCCAGTCGTTTTAGTTCTATTATTTTCGGCTTCACTCCAATTATGTCTAGTATTTCGTTTACTTCGTCATTTGTTGGGACAAGGTTTTCTCCTTTTGTTTTCTCAGGGTCCTCTTTGACCCCTTGTATCCTAAAACTTTGATTTATGTTGTGATCAGAGTTAGATCTGGCAGCATGTTGAGTGGTTTGAGCTTGATTTATCCGGGTGGTGGTTTCAGCAGCTACAACGGCACTATAAGTTTTTTCCACTTTATCGCATGTCGTTTTCATTGCATTTCCAATTTTTTGATCTACTAAATCGGTAAGTCTTCTTTCCATGCTTTTAAGGCTTTCAGTTACATCAATGTTTGAGAGCTTCTCGTCTATGTTGGCCAGGGTTTTGCATCTTATAAAGTTGTCTCGTTCATTATTTTGCACACAAGTATTACAAAGCAACATGACATTCGGCCCTAGTTCTTTTATTCCATTTATGGCCACTAGAGACAACCCAACACAAGTTGGTTCCAAATGCATTTGAGCGTTGCATGCGACACAAGTGTATGTTTTCTCGTTGCTGGCAAAGCCTCTTTTACATGTTTTGCAGTTTTTGCCCATTTTTGCTTATACTATGGATAGAAAAACAGTTAAGCCTGGTGGTTCCCGAAAAGGGGAGGCCTGTGGCTCACTCAGGGGAAAAGAAGAAATAGACAAACCTGGTGGTTCCCGAAAAGGGGAGGCCTGCGGTTCACTATTTCTACTTACGTTAATAGGGGCACTGACAGTTCTTGAAACGACACTCGTAATATACCAGATGTCCTTCTGTATTGCAGATGTTCGAATGTTTATCGTATAAGATTTTATTCTTGAGAATACTTTTAATGCCCTTCAGACCTTCTTCACTGAGGTGCACTTCGTCAGTTTTCAAATGATACGAGCTGTGGATTTTTTCACTCACTCCTCTAAACTTCCAAGTTCCTTTTATCTTTCTTAGGAATTCGTTTATTTTTGCAGATCGAGCTCGGTTCTCACTACGATGAGGGATTCCGATGACGAAAACTTTTTTGGCTCGTTCACACAGCTCCTCGGCTAGCTTCGACAGTTCTTCAGCAATGTCGCCTGCAGGTATACTGGAGGGGTCTTTTCCGTTGAAGGCGTCGTTTCCGCCGATGAGCAGAGCGATGATGTTGAATTTGTCTTTCTCGGGTAAGAAGTTTTTGACCGCACCAATTCGGGCCCCAGGTAGGGACAAGATATTGAAATTTGGAAAATCAAGATGGCGTGCTTGAGAATCCGCAATCAGGAGATTTTTTGAAGATGATGTCTTGAGCAAGTGATATCTTCTGTCGGACAATTTCATCGCGGGGCAACCATTGCTACCCCGGTAAACATTTCAACTATCTGAAACTATTTAATAAGTTTATCACAACAATTAGGCTAAGTAGATACTGGGTCTTAGTAGATACCGACAAAAACCATTGATTTTGGGGATGAACTTTTTTGTATTCTGATCAAAAAGGGTCAGCGACTGCAATTAATCTGATGTACAGTAACTAATATAAAAGTTAGTTGCTGAATATGATTGCTTAGTAAAAAAATACTTTACATCAAACTCAAAGGTAGAAAAAGTAAGAAACAAAACAATTATAAAAGAAGCTCAAAGCCGGTCGCGTCTCAATTCAGAAAAACTGCGATCTCTTTTCTCTCCCCCCCCCCCAAAAAAAAATCTGAAAAATGTAATTTTCTGGAGCAAATTTCTTCTGCTATTTTTTCATAGAGATATGGGGTTTGAAAAAGCTAATTTGTCTAGCTTAGGATATTTGACACGCAAAATGTTGAGTTCTTATAACACGAATCAAATTATTTGAACTTGAAATGAGGCAGGTCATTTCGTCTTAATAATAAATTACGAGACACTTCATAATTACGGTAAATCACTTCATATTTAACCTGGGGCGGTCAAACTGAAAAAGGCGAATAGAAAATTTTTTTCGCTTAGTTTATCAATGTTTTAGATAAAAAATTCGAAATCATTTAAATTGTAACCGGAATTGTTTCGACATGATGCACAAGCAGTTTTGCCCCAAACTTAGAACATGCGTCGGAAGATTATTCTGCACTATCCTGCAAATGTCTATTCTGCACTCTGGTTGAAACGATATTGCAAATTACGCTTTTTGAAACAGCAAGAAATTTAATTAGGAACAAAGTAGTTTCTTTTCTGATACTACTAGATTTCAGGTGAAGCTTTTAAAACATGCGTCGGAAGAAGCTGATCATTCTGCACTATGCTGAAAAGTTCTACTCTGAGCTGGTTGAAACGATATTGCAAATAACGTTTTTTGAAATAGCAAAAATTTAATTAGGAACAAAGTAACATCTTCTCTGATAGTATTAGATTTCAGGTGAACGTTTTAAAACATGCGTCGGAAGAAGCTGATCATTCTGCACTATGCTGAAAAGTTATACTCTGAGCTGGTTGAAACGATATTGCAAATTACGTTTTTTGAAACCGCAAGAAATTTAATTAGGATTAAAGTAACTTCTTCTCTGATACTATTAGATTTCAGGTGAAGGTTTTAAAACATGCGTCGGAAGAAGCTGATTATTCTGCACTATGCTGCAAAGTTCTACTCTGAGCCGGTTGAAACGATATTGAAAATTACGTTTTTTGAAACAGCAAGAAATTTAATTAGGAACAAAGTAGTTTCTTTTCTGATACTACTAGATTTCAGGTGAAGCTTTTAAAACATGCGTCGGAAGAAGCTGATCATTCTGCACTATGCTGAAAAGTTATACTCTGAGCTGGTTGAAACGATATTGCAAATTACGTTTTTTGAAACAGCAAGAAATTTAATTAAGAACAAAGTAACTTCTTCTCTGATACTATTAGATTTCAGGTGAAGGTTTTAAAACATGCGTCTGAAGAGCTGATCATTCTGCACTATGCTGCAAAGTTCTACTCTGTGCCGGTTGGAACGATATTGCAAATTACGTTTTTTGAAACAGCAAGAAATTTAATTAAGAACAAAGTAACTTCTTCTCTGATACTATTAGATTTCAGGTGAAGCTTTTAAAACATGCGTCGGAAGAAGCTGATCATTCTGCACTATGCTGCAAAGTTCTACTCTGAGCCGGTTGAAACGATATTGAAAATTACTGTTTTTGAAACAGCAAGAAATTTAATTAGGAACAAAATAGTTTCTTTTCTGATACTACTAGATTTCAGGTGAAGCTTTTAAAACATGCGTCGGAAGAAGCTGATCATTCTGCACTATGCTGAAAAGTTCTACTCTGAGCTGGTTGAAACGATATTGCAAATAACGTTTTTTGAAACAGCAAGAAATTTAATTAGGAACAAAGTAACTTCTTCTCTGATACTATTAGATTTCAGGTGAACGTTTTAAAACATGCGTCGGAAGAAGCTGATCATTCTGCACTATGCTGAAAAGTTCTACTCTGAGCTGGTTGAAACGATATTGCAAATAACGTTTTTTGAAATAGCAAAAATTTAATTAGGAACAAGGTAACTTCTTCTCTGATACTATTAGATTTCAGGTGAAGGTTTTAAAACATGCGTCTGAAGAGCTGATCATTCTGCACTATGCTGCAAAGTTCTACTCTGAGCCGGTTGAAACGATATAGCAAACTACGCTTTTTGAAACAGCAAGAACTTTTATTAGGAACAAGGTAACTTCTTCTCTGATACTATTAGATTTCAGGTGAAGGTTTTAAAACATGCGTCTGAAGAGCTGATCATTCTGCACTATGCTGCAAAGTTCTACTCTGTGCCGGTTGGAACGATATTGCAAATTACGTTTTTTGAAACAGCAAGAAATTTAATTAAGAACAAAGTAACTTCTTCTCTGATACTATTAGATTTCAGGTGAAGGTTTTAAAACATGCGTCGGAAGAAGCTGATCATTCTGCACTATGCTGCAAAGTTCTACTCTGAGCCGGTTGAAACGATATTGAAAATTACTGTTTTTGAAACAGCAAGAAATTTAATTAGGAACAAAGTAGTTTCTTTTCTGATACTACTAGATTTCAGGTGAAGCTTTTAAAACATGCGTCGGAAGAAGCTGATCATTCTGCACTATGCTGTAAAGTTCTACTCTGAGCCGGTTGAAAAGATATAGCAAACTAGGCTTTTTGAAACAGCAAGAAATTTTATTAGGAACAAGGTAACTTCTTCTCTGATACTACTAGATTTCAGGCGAAGCTTTTAAAACATGCGTCGGAAGAAGCTGATCATTCTGCACTATGCTGCAAAGTTCTACTCTGAGCCGGTTGAAACGATATTGCAAATTACGTTTTTTGAAACAGCAAGAAATTTAATTAAGAACAAAGTAACTTCTCCTCTAATACTATTAATTTTCAGGTACGGCTTGATGAGTTAGGCTTCGAGTTCAAAAATTGTCAAAACGCTTAGGAAACAGTTTTCGAAAAAAATCAAAGAAAAAAAGTATTTTAGCTGAATAATTGGTAGATTATATTTTTGTATTTATTGGAGGTTGTTCGCATGCTAGGTTTCAACCATTCAACGCCTTTTTAAACAGTTTAAGACTGACTGAATTTTTCAAAACTTTCGACCATTCGATTTTTCGCGCATGAGAAATTTCATCGCGTTCAAAATCACACAGAAAAACTTAGTTAACACTGCCTCAGTTTTTTCTCGAATAAACTTGTGTGTTGTGTGCGTTGTGGTTAAATTTTTCAACTTTGGCTTGATAATATCAAAATTTTTGATCATTTTAGTTGTCTATTAATCGCTATAAGCTTTTAATAAAAAAGTTTTTAAAAAGTCTTTTATCATTTCTAAATACACAGTTCTCTTTTAAAAGTTTTGTTACATTTGTTTTGACATTTTGTTAATAAAACTATCTGGTTTCAAGTTGCATACCAAATGTCACGGTAGAATATAAATTTCAAAGTCATGATAAATTTCAAAGCTGCGTATTTATTCCGTCCGGCTTTTTTAGGAATTGTTCTGACTGAAAATAAAATGAAAAATTTCAACTGGATAACACTACGGCACCTAGAATTGAGCAATGCAATAGTGAACTAAGGGGAGAAACTAAGATTGAAAACTGAAATTAAAGAATACTCCAATAAAAAATGAACTTTCTCAAGTTTCATATTCAAATCGGAAATATTTCAAAAGGACTGAGGAAGGTAGAAATAAATATGAAGTAGATCCAGGGGCGGATCTAGGATTTTCTCGAGGGGGGGGGGGTGGATTTTCAAAAAATTTTCCAAAATTTTGACGACCTTTTTTTTTTAGGTCCACCAAATTGATTTTTCGAGCTCTCCCAAAGCACTGTGTTTGCCCCTATTTTGGCAAAAATTTCTGCACCGCAGGCAAATTTTTGAAGGAAAAAACAATCAAAAAAGCCGTTTTTGGGCACTTTTTGAAAAAATTTTACAAAAAATTCGCGTTTTTTTTGGCGCGCGCTCCCCCTCAAAGTTAGTATATATTGGCGCCAAAGGCGCCTTTAAAAAAATTTTAGGGTCGGTCGGCCAAAAATGGATTTCTGAAAAAGTATCAAAGGGGGGACCCTTTGGGTCGGCAGGGGGTCGAATTCCTGAAGAGGGGCGTCCGCCAAACCCCGCCCCCCCACTAAATCCGCCCCTGAGTAGATCTATTCCAGCTCAGCATGACTTGAGAGAAGGTTCAGTTTAAAAGGATTCATCCAGGATGATCTACGCAGTTGGCTCGGAATTTAAAATCTCGAAAAAACTCACTTTTATCAAGCGCATGCTTGCATGTTTAAAACGCTTTAAACGTTAAAAACGCTCAAAACTTTTTGAAAACTCGTAGTGTTTTTTTGCAACCATGTTTTTTGGTGCATACTTTAATAAACATACTGTAATAAGCTATATCAACTAAAGTACTACTGGCGAGAAAATAAAGTACTTTTGTCAGAAGTACTACTGGCGAGAAAATATTTTTTAATTGAAATAAATAATCCTCATTAACGTAGAGAAGAATTAGAATCATAATCAATCATGTGATCAATTTTGTTCAGGTGCAACACAAATGGAAGAAAAGTGGGTTCGGTTGTTTTCAAAGGCGACCATATCAAAAAACACATGCTGTCAAAAACCAGAAGCAGTGGTCACTAATAATAGCGAACTCTTTCTGAGAAATAATTATTTTGTTTTAATTAACTTTTCTGACTTTCAAAGAAAGCGCGGAGTAATTATGCTCTTTTTTAATAATCTTTTCAAAAACGTTTTCAAAATTGAGACTTTTTTAAACAACCCCCCTCCGTATTACAAAAGTGGGCAATTTGTGACCAGGTACAAAATTTCTGTAAGCGTAACCCTTGATTTAGTCGTTTAGAGATGGGAATAATTTTGTAAAACATAAGTTGATGCTAATAAGTGAGTATCTTTTCCCTGAAGCAATTCAGATTTTCGTCCGTTAACCAAAAATGCTGTCATATAATTCCTCACACTTATTGCTATGGAAAATTGCCACTAATATGCGTATCGAAAACTGTTTGAAATGTCTGCGGTGCAGGTTCGGTCGACCTAAAAAAAAAGGGTCGACAAAATTTCGAAAAGTTTTTGAAAATCTGCCCCCCCCCTCCAACCCCCTCGATAAAATCCTAGATCCGCCCCTGGTCTGTGATGAGCTTTTTTCCATGAACGAAAGTTTTTTTCATATTTCTGTATTTAGTCCCAGAACATGATAACAAGGGATTTTCTCAAATAAGAAACCGACAGTTTAATTGACACAAGGCAAAATAGCTGTCATAGTCGGTGATTAAAATGCTAACAAGTTGCATAAAAGTTAATTGTCAAGTACTTTTTCACCAACTAGGTGTACGGAATTGTATGATGAGCATTTTGTGGCGTGCATGTGCAATAAGCTGCAGAATCATTTAACATATGTAGCATTAAACCGCAATATAAGAACTTTTTGGAGGTCAAACCGGGCTATTAACGTTCTACTTCATTGGTCGTGTCTTACAACATGCATTAAAAGACCGTACACTAAAATAGAGATGCATTAATTGTTAGCGTGGGGAGAAAGGAGTGTTAGTTACCTCGGCAGACATCATCGCATAGTCATTGTCCAGGGGGGCAACCCTACACAATAGCAGCACAACACAAACAAATTAGATAAGTGACATGGTTAATATGGTTAATAAAATTGTAATCGGGTCAAGGTTTACTTGAAGGACGGAGTTATCAAATGAGGGCAGAATTGAGTTTGAGAATGAAAAGAGCGGAAAACGTAACAAACTCCATATACGTCTATGATAAGTTTTTGCACACTGATTTGAAAAGAAAAACAGTTTTTTCATAGGTTTTTTAAAGCACCCATTTATTCTTTTAGTGGGTACAAATGTGAAATTAATTATTTGTGGATCAAAGGTAAATTATGTGGTTATTCTAGCAGTACAAGTCACTTCTGTTTGTTCAAAAAAGAGACCTCAAATGAAGTTACGTTAGAAATTATTTATACAGCGAACGTAATTTTACAGTTTTTTTGTCATTTATAGTGAATTTCCTTGAAAAATTGTTCAGAATAAAATTTAGGAAATACCAAGACAATTTCACATGATTCCGAAATCAAATGAAATTAACTGAGGAGATTATTTTGGAGATTAGAAAACAGTTAAAAAGAGGCTGGTTTAAGTTTAAATTCAACTTAAACAAAACTTTAATCAAATATAATCAATCAAACAAAACTAAAAAAAAAACTAGGTCCGGAAAAGCAATTAATTGAACAGCAGAAAAAAATAACTTGATTTTATCCAAGAGGACTCTATCTGGTTAAGCAAAAAAATCCTTCCCAACAAAAAACTTTAAAAACACCAAGGTAAAAATTTAGAGATTATCTGTATGCAAGATCAACCAATTGACTGCATTAGGTCGACTACCACATTTGGCTCTTTTCCACTTTCTCCCACATTTCAAGTTTTCATTTTTTTTTCAGTTGTCTTTCGTGTTCTCATGGCTGATTGCGTGATCTTACGAGGTAAGATTTGAAGAAAAAATGTGTTAATAATTGTTAGTTCTCACCATTATTTAACAATAGTTACCAATCACCATTATTTGATTATGCCAATGCAATGTTAGTTTTTCAAAGCTGAAACTCAAATGTGGGGAGGTCAGTGGAAAAAAGCCTCAGATTTGTGCAGCAGTTAGGCACGTGCACAAATGAACTATTTAGCAATTAAGTATCAGTTGAGAATATCGTTTAATTGACTTAACTTTTTTGACTCGAAAAAATTGTACCGCATGCACATCGAAACTAAAGTTTTCAAAACTGATTCCCCATTATTGTTTGATTGCTTATTGAGGAATTATCTAAGATTTTATTATTATAGTTTATAAACTCTGAGCATTTATTTTTTTGCAAAAAACACTAAGTGCATGCTAAAGGGAGCAAAAATGTTTTGGGGGCTTTGCGTTGTTTTGATCATTCTGGTTGTTAAATTAATGCCATAATCAAATCAGATGCAAGTAATTGTTTTGGCTCATTGTGGGTGAATGCATTTGTATTTCATTTAACGACGTATTTGAAACTGGGCCACAAATTTTTCAGAAGTTATGGCGGCTCCAAGATAACAGTTATTAACAATCAAAATGTTAACATCAAGGTGTTTTTGTACAAAAGCGTGATGTAAGATCTTGAAAAAAATTCGTTTACTGAAATGTATGTTCAATAACAACAAAATTTAAAGTTGATTCCTAAGGATTTGAAAACGAAGACGAAGTTCAAATTGTCTGTAGAGACATCAATTGTTTTTAGAGACGTAAATTTCAGTGTAAAACCAAAAGTTTTGGTAAAAAAACGCAAACATAAACGGATGTACACGAAAGGTACATTTTGATGAAAGTTTTTCAAATGTTTCCTTAACAATGAGACAAAGATCAGCAAAAATCTTCAGCTCAAAACAATTTACGACAATTGAAACAAATTTTACCCATTTAAAGGATGAATCTCATCATTTAAAATCAATTTTCATTTGATTCTTCTAAGAGTTAGGAAAAGTGAAGACCGGCACGGGTTGAAAGTCACAGAGAAAAAGTCACTTCTCAGGAACTAAATTAGTAAAATATCAGTTCTGTATCAAATTCTGGCAAGATGCAATTTATCTCTGATCAGAAAAAAATTAGAGAAAAAACCGAAGTACTGCAGCAGTACTTTAACAGTACTGAAATTGTACTGTTACAGTACTGTTTTTATTCAGCTTTTTTTCTGATAGGAATCAAATTAGAGGTTTTGTTTTCAAATTTATTTGATCAAAGTTAAGCCAGAGTTTTTGTTCTTTTAGTTCTCTGATCAGAAGAAAATCAGAGAAATTGTTCTATTATTTCTTTGATCGAATCGGAAATAATCAGAACAGCAATTTTTTGTATAAAAATCTAAAGATTTCAAAAGTCTGCGCCTAGCTACAAAAAGTGACTTCCATGAAATTATTTGGCTGATCCGATATAACTGATTACACTTAATGCGAGAGCAGGTGTCTAGTAATAAGACAAAAAATCCAAAAACATCCAGCCGGTTTTTCTCAACACTGGGAAATTTTTTTGCGAAGTTTTTGATTTCGTTCGAACCCAATTAACCTAATCAATGGTCGGAATAAACAATCGTCGAAACAATGAATGTTCATGATGAGTGGTCAGTTGTAATGTACTCAGGTAGAGGTCCCTTTTTAATGCAACCTTTGGAAACGATTATGTGTTAGGGACATGGAGCGACCCAAATGTGGTGAGTGTTGTGACTCAAATTAGGTATGCTGCAACATTTGGAGATCGGAAAAATCCTGCACTTTTTTGCTAGACCCAAAAAAGATATTTCACTCGCGACGTTGTGCGACCCAAAAAATGCTTGTTGCGAGCATCAAGATTCAAACAGGGTATGATGCGACTAGGCGCGAAAGAAGTCTTTTTAACAGTATTGTACGACTCGAAGAAGATATATTGCGAGTTTGCACTTCACACGCGTATTGCGCGACTTTGCAAAACTCAAAACGAGTAAAACTATATTTTATGCTTTTTATGTAAAACTTTGTAGCGACCAGAAAAAAAAATGCATAACTTTTCATTTTATGTGATTTTATTTCTCTGAACATTTATTGTCAAACAAATAGACTGCCAAATTTTCCAAGGATTTTTGTTCTTTTTTTTAACAAAAAGATCGAATTCAAAATTTATAAATGCAAAAATTTTTATAAATTGTTTTATTTCCAACCACGAAAAAACTCAAGATTGTACTAAATGGATCTCCTCGAAATTTACAATTTGCTGCAAACATTTTTTTGAGTCACTGCTGCTCAATGCTCTACTCGGAAAGAAGCTTTGAACTTTTTTGCGCAATTAAAGATGCTTTTTTTGCGCAATTTATCTCGCCCCCCGACCCATTCCGATTCATGTTGCGACTTTGAGCGCCTATTTTTAGATAGGTGTGTTGCGACTTTGTGCGACCCATATTGCGACTTTCTGCTACTCAAATGTCGGGCCGAACTATGGAACTTAGGTACATACATTCGCCCGATGTTTGAGTTCTTTCGTAGCATAAGTCACGGAACTTGGCACGGGAATATTTTTTCTATTTTTGCGTTTGCTACCATCTGTAATTTTGCTCATTAGTTTAAGCTGTAAAAATTGCGTCAATCAATAGTGACTGAAAAAAAAACGAGACTCGATTTTTCTAGATATGAACAAAATTTCCTTTCAGCTCAAAGTACAACTGAATTGTTTTGATATATTATCACAAACCACTTTCCTTTTACATATTTTTGGCACCAGAAAAACACGACTGAATGAAATATTCGTAGTAACCCTAGGGGTTGGTTGATACTCTAACAAGCTTCATTCCTTCTTAAGTAAACTACTCGCTTTGTGCTGCGAAGCAGGGGAACATTTATGAAACAAACTGTTAGCTCTAAATTTTATGACAAAACGAGACAGTTTGTTATGATAACTAGTGGCTTTAATTAGAGTATACCTCCCAGTTATGGCCTTCAGGTACCCTAAAGAAACAGCTGACTATGAATACTAATTTTTAAAACAAAAGTAATTGCAATATTCAATTGGATAAAAAATCATAAAAATAACAAACTGAATACAGCTAGTGATGCACAAAATTTTCAACTTTATTTTTAACCAAGCTGGAAAAATAGATTTTCTCTGTAAACTATCCTATGCAAAGCGCTGAATTTTGACCACCTTTTAAGGTCTATGCAGTAGTGCTCCATTTAAAAAAAAGCGTTAAGCTTTTCCTCAATAAATGAACAAAAAATGTTTTTTTTCCACCATCACCTAACAGCTATGTAAAATACAAAGTGATATAATATAATTCGCATGTAGCAAAGTATTAAATCGTTTTAACAGCATGCTGCCCCAGTTCAATTTGTAATAATTTCTAAGCCTTATTAAATGATCACTTACGCGATAATACACAAAATATATTGCGCAGTTTTTATCCCAAAATGACCAAAAATATAATTATCAAAAACCCATAATTATACAACAACTGATCACAAGTGAAACTTTTTTTTAATTTTGAGCTCAAATTAACATTACCTTTCTGTTGATTTAAAAAATTGTCAAAAATGGTTAAATGCTTAATTGAAATATTTATATTTTTCTGGAGAACGAAAACAATCTTGAGCACAAATAGTCCGTCACTGTCTTCGAAAGTCGGAAAAAAAAACAAACTGGAACAATTTCTGAACCAGATTAAAATTCCGCTTAGGTTTTAGTCCAACGAAATATACCGCGAGTTAATTCATTGTGAGACCAAACTGCATTTTGTGAATTGTGAGCGGATTCCGCCACAAGGACGCTCCCTTGGTTCTTCTTTTTTAAATTTCATTTTCTTTGATCGTTAAGGCAAAATTTCAACATCAAACCGACATAATCAAACCGACATAATCAAACCGACATAATTAAACCGTCATAACTTTGCAAACCACACCAAGCCTAAATATGCCATCCTTTCTTTGAAATTGCGAAAAAAAATTCTGTTTTGCATCAAATGAAGAAGGGATGATCATTCCTACAGATTTTGTTTTTTCTCCGAGAATGTTTTTGATAGATTCTTTCGCCCACGTTGAAAAACTGCTAAGCAATCTAAACAAGCAAATTTAAAAACTTTTCCTGCTGTCCTTTCTAACAAATTGAAAGTTTGACAAATTTAATCTACGTAACAATCTCTTCTTGACAGGAGATAGTAAAACCCCGATTTAAAAAATTCGATCGGAGACGGTTTTTGGTCTTTCTCCTTGATAATTGCGCTCAAACAATGAACCCAGCAGGCCTGGAATGAATTCATGTTTAAACACGGTGGGCCAATTTTTTTATGAAAACTCTGGTGAATAGTTTATGGCTGTTTTCTACAAACAATTGCCTAATTCTTCACACAATGTGTTGCTTCCCACATTATTTCAATTTTTTGTAATTTTTTACGAAAAAAAAGTGGCGCAATAAAATAGATTGCATAAACAATTGATTAATCCAACTATTGAAGAAAGTGCGATTTAATTTTTATGCTTGGGCTGGACTTTGTTTTATATGTTTTTTTGATCAAATGGATATAGTTGTTTTGAGCTCAAACGTAAAAAGATTTTCAACGTGTTATTTTTCTTGAAAAATTAAAATTGTTTCACTTTGAGACTACTCTCAAAATTTAAATACAAATTAAGATAACTAACGCGCGATATATTTCGTTCTGTCAATAGGCAACGAGCAAATTTATTCCTTTCGACTGAACTTGCCATGTTCTGGACTAAATTAAGCGCGCTTGAAAGATTTTTTTGAAAAATGCTGAAAGCGCTACGCAATTTATAATTTGGGGCAAATTATCTTGCTCTACAAAACTGTTCCAAATTGAATTGAGGCAAGCTGATAGTTAGTATTAATTTTCTACTAGTCAATTTTTTTGCACAATTGATGTTTGATATGGTTTAAAATTTATAGTTTTTCAAAAAAAAATTTACCAAAGGCTAGTCGATATCAATAAAGAGGCTGTCGGAACATTCATGGCTTTGCTTTGACATACGAGCAGTCGGATCTTTTTCCTCCACCCCCCCTCCCCCACCAGCGAAATTTCACTAGTAAAAAGCGCCGAGCAGTCTCGTTAAACTATAAACATGATTTTTATAGCTCAAAAAATTGCACCGGGTAAAAAAAGTAAAAGAGCCGAGTAAAAAGAGCCGAACAGTCTCGTTAAACTATAAACACGTTTTTGAAGGTTAAGCCATCGCTTTTACAGCACAAAAATCAACTGTGGTCAGAACATTCTGTGATACTTGCAAAGAAATTAGCAATTCTTGTTTGAAAATTTGACATGATTGAGTTGTCGTTGACACAACCGATCTCATGCACAATTGATTTTTTTTCTCCTAAAATAAATAAGTGAGATATTCAATTCAAGTGCTGCCTGATCAACAAGGTTTTGCCTGGATGCGAGCAGCGTTTTAAGTCCACTATAAGCAAGTTTTGAGAAAATATTGACATATGATACAAGTTTGTAAAACCGACAGTTTTTTCGACAAACGTTTGCTGATGTGGGTAGTCCTCAGTTTACTCAATTTGAATACCAATGCAAAAATTTGTATTTTTAAATGAATATGCAATGAATTATTAAATTACTAATTCATCGGAGAACGCGAGATTATATTATTAGTTTCACCAGGGGCGGATCTAGGATTTTCTCGAGGGGGGGGCGGATTTTCAAAAAATTTTCCAAAATTTTGACGACCTTTTTTTTTTTTTTAGGTCGACTAAATTGATTTTTCGAGCTCTCCCAAAGCACTGTTTTGGCCCTACTTTGGCTAAATTTTCAGCGCCGCTGGCAAATTTTTGAAAAAACAGTCAAAAAAGCCGTTTTTGGGCAATTTTTGAAAAATTTTGACAAAAAAATCGCGTTTTTTTGGCGCGCGCTCCCCCTCAAAGTTAGTATATATTGGCGCCGAAGGCGCCTTTAGAAAAATTTTAGGGTCGGTCGGCCAAAAATGGATTTCTGAAAAAGTATCAAAGGGGGGACCCTTTGGGTCGGCAGGGGGTCGAATCCCTGAGGGGGAGGCGTCCGCCCCCCCCGCCCCCCCCCCCCCTAAATCCGCCCCTGAGTTTCACTCAATGAATTAAACCTCAAAATCAAAAACTAGTTCATTATTTCATCCCTCCAAAGTTTGTGTTCCTATAGGATGGGAATTTTTTTAGGGAAATTTATTTTAGATTTCAACAAATTGTTCCCTTTTTGAAAATTATGATTTTTTCATTTATCATTCTTTATTAGCATTTGTTTACCTTTATACTTTTGTGATGAGCATAAAATTTGTGGTTTCTGCGATTTGCTGACGATTTATGAAAAGCTATCCAGCCTGTTTAAGCATAGAGTGTAAATAGACTTACGCCTTGAGGGGGACGCCTTCTGCTTGGAATCTCTGGTCGAATGTCTCCTGGGGGTCATATGGTTCTAATATTCGGTAGTGGGTGGACAGTTTCAGGCCGATACACATCAAAGGCAGCAGCGACAGGGTTGCGATGAGGAGGAAGAACCAGAATTGATTCTAAAATAATAAAAACAAATCAGTGATTTTTTTTTACATTTTTGGCACTAATTCAATTGGTTCAAACTGTGAACAAGAAGAACCAAACTGATTCTAAAACAATAAAAATATATAACTGAAACTTGATTTGTGATTTTTTGAAAAAACTATAAACTTCGATCGGTTGAAATTTCGAGCGGAAAAACAAAACAAAATTGAGCGCTTGCAATAATTAAACCTTAGTTTTAAGATTTTAATTTTAAAACTGAAATTTTAATTAAATTGATGAACTTTTAAAGGTTTGAATTGTGAGCAGAACGAACCAACACTAGTTTTAAAAAAAATAAAAAATCAGTGAGAAGAATTTCATTAAAAAGCTTTTTTTTTAACTAAAGAACTTCATATGGTTGAAATTGTGAGCAAAATAACGAAAACTTTTTAACAATGAAAAATTATATTCGTTTTAAAACTTGTTGCACTAAATAATGAATTTCAATTGATTGAAAATGTGAGCAGAAAGAACCAAAATTGGTGCTAAAATTTTTCAGCACTTGTAAATAAAAATTCAAAACTTGTTGAAAAAACGAATACAATGGTGAATATGAGCAAAATAATCGGTTTAAATTTTGGTTTAATTTTGGCTGTTATAGCCAGCAAAAAAATAAGTAATATACTCCGAGGCAGTGAACTTTGCACGTTTGAAAATATTTATTTTTCTATGAGCTAGTCTTAGTGGGCGGATATTCAACAAGCCGTCATATCTAGAAACCGCAATATCTTGAAGTCAAATTTAAAATTACATCAGAATAACGTAAATTACATCCGAATTAGTGACAAATTCATGTAACACTGACAATCTGTTGTTAGTTTGTTTAACAGTTTTAATTTCGGCTCATTGGAACGGTTTTTCTATATTTGGCTTATTAGCTCTTCGGCTTGTTGACCTACCACCTCTTAATGATAATTAAATAAATTTTTAGCGCAGAATTGACAATTTTTAACCTGAAGAAGCTGTCGTTAATTTTGATTATCTTGCATGAGAAGTGGTATTTGAAAGATATTTATTGCATGGCCACATAAATAGAATAAAAAAATTTGCAGGCCGATGTAAACAATATGCCTCATTATTAGACTCAAGTGATCAATCTCCCCCTAAAACTTAATGGCAAACTTAATTTCCATCAATTTCTGTCAAACTGAAAGGTATTGATGGAAAACCAATCATAACTTTCAAATAGACACAATTAGCTAGCTATATGATAACTGTGCTGCTAAATTTACCCGTTCTTTTTTTAAAAAAAAATGTTTCAGAATAATAAAAAAAAGAAAAGGTAAGCGGACAAAAGGACCAAGTATACTCAAATGATAAAGTTTGGAAAAAAATCTTGATTTCAGAGTGTAATAAATCAGGTTTTTAAAATTCTATTTAATTTTTAAATCAAATAGAATTTTCTTACATGCTAATTCATGCAGTACATGAAGTCACCTCAAAATAGCTCACGTTGTAAAATACCAATTTATTTAAAGCAGAAATCTGTCATTTAAACAAAAAAAACTATATATGCCGATTCGACACTGCCTACAACCCTGAGATATACATTCTGTCTGAAAAATAATCGCTTGCATGGCAAAATGTTTTTGAAACCGGTCATGTGATCTATTTCTAAATTCCATTTTTTAACACGAAGTGTGGCTTATTTCTAGTTTTTAACAATTTGATTGGACAACAAATATAATTTTCGAAAGAAATCAAGCTGTTTCGAACCCCTCACCGTCCAAAAGTTCCCCTTTAGTATTCTTTTATGACATGCGAACGACTCTTAAGTTTTTCTAAGGCCGGCTTCGGTGCCAATTTATACAAATTATGAAGGAGGCGCGTTTCAAAAAAAACGGCCTTTTTGACCTTTTTTTTCTAAAATTTGCCCGCGGCGCAATTTTCTTGGTCTGAATAGGGTCTGAAGAGAGCGCAGAATAATTGAACAATACAGGGTCTTTTTAGTGCGTTGGTAGAGCTCGGAAAATTAATTTAGTTGACCGAAGAGTTTCGAAGATTTTTGAAACTCGTCCCCCTCGAGAAAATCATAGATCCGCACCCTGGTTCGATTGCAATTTTGAAAAAAACCAATTTAATTACCATTTCCAAAATTGAAGGTCAGAATCGGGGGCGGATTTAGAATTTTTTCCAGAGGGTCGGTTTTTTTTAGATTGACCGGAAATTGATTTGCCGAGCGGTCCCAGAACCCTAGACCCTAAATTTGCGCCGCGGGCAAACTTTTGCGCCGCTTCCGGCTACATTTTTTGCGCGCCGCTCCCAGCTATATTGGGAGCGCTATTCCCTTTAAAGTATTTTATATTGGTGACGAAGGCGCGTTGGGAAAAATTAGGGTTGGTTGGTCTAAAATGGAAGTCATAAAATAAAACCAAAGGGGGAACCTTTAGTTCGTGAGGGCGTCAAATCTCTGAAGAAAAAAGGGCGTAACCCCCCTCGCCCAAATCGGCTCTTGGTCAGAATCTTTTCAAAGACGTTGTAAATTGTCCAATAAATCTGTTTAAACTATTAAATTGACTATAAGGCGGAGTGTGACTTACGTAATCAGCGAGCACTTGGTCACACGATGTCTTGAAGAGTGCCGAGTGTATCTGTGAAAGAGGTTTGCAGTGTCCGATGTTAGAGTCCACTTCCTCTCTCAGATAAGACCCGTAAGCATCGACAAAACCAGACAGACGTTTTTGGTAAGCCGATGCTGCCTATTGATAAAAAATCAGTTTCGAAACAGAATCATTATCATCATTTTTTTAAAAAAAATTTTAGTCAAATTGTTGGCGATAATCTTCCAGGTCAGGTCAACGAAATTGAACGAAGTTGGTTGGCCTGAAACTGCTTTTTGACAACTTTAAATTAAAGAATCAGTAACCAAACAGTATTTACAAAAGAAAAGAAGTTTTTTTTATTCTGTCATGGCATTAACGTAAAGACTGGGAAAGTAATGCTAAATTTTGATTAAAACTGGTTTTGAATTGGTTGATCGGAGGTGCCGTTCAACATCATTTTAGGCCGAAAAAAACCTAGAATATTGCTGTTTAAAACTGATTTTGAATTGGTTGATCGGAGGTGCCGTTCAACGTCATTTTAGACCGCTGTTTTTATCTGGGAAATAAATTATTCTCACCTTATCCCATGATGCATACGGGAACTTGGCTCTAGAAGCTTGGGCCAGATTCTCAGTGGCTTCTTTCACCAGAGCCTTCACAGTGCCGCTCGAGATGTCATAGGCCTCAAAACCACTTCCAGCATCGGCAGATGCAATTTTATCCCCATTTTGCTGAAAAATTATAATCACAGTATGATAAAAGTATATCCAGTTACTGTACCGAAATTTGTCAGACCATGGTATTTTTTTTTGGTTTGGAGTTGCAGTTTAAAAAAATTGAGGTGATAATTTCGAGTTTTTTTGGCCATTTTCTCAAGAAGCCGGCTTTGAACGAAAATAACAACAAATAGATCAAAAAAGCTAGAAAAAATTCGCTGACCACCATGCACCAAATTTGCTTATCATACAATTTCTTAAAATATTTTGTTATTAAAATGATCCCAGACGCAGTTACCATAAATGAGATTTGAAAATTACGCTTTTTTGTTTTTGATGGTAATCTCGTAAGCTTTGTATCAAATTTATCAGAATAATTTTTTCTCCAAAACTATCCTGATGTTCGAAAATTTTCAAAATTTTGTAATTTCAGCTTGCGTTTCTACATTCAAGCTATTTTTCTTCGAAGTAGTCAAAATTGGGATGAGGAAAAAATAAGCCAACTCATAGTTCCTTTTCTTCCTTTAGGGAGTTACTTTTGTGGTTGATATCATTTCAATCTGCCAATTTTTCTACAAAAAGAACCTACTCACAATTTTAGAGATTTTATCCGTGAGTTGCCCTAGTTGATTGATCATCAATTCCTGAAACAACAAAATAGTCGATGAGTTTTCAATTTCGGGTCCAATGAAACGTTTTCTAAGCCATCTGTTAATGATTTGGATATGAGCAACAATCAGCTATTTTTAATTTTCAAGTTATACTAACCCGGGTCTGTTTAAGTTTTTCCAGGTATTGCAAATTAATTTTCTCCATTTCCTTTGCGGCCTGTTGTAGCTCCAACTGTGCTTTCTGCAAAAAAAAATAAAATAAAATTGAGGTAAAAACAATATAAGATTTTGGAAATTATTAAAACTTCTGTTACCAAAATTTTTGATACACATAATCAGGGGATTTTAGGGTTCGATCCCCTCCCGACCCAAAATTTCCCCCTTTGGTACTATTTTAAAAAACCCATTTTGGGTGACTGACCTTAACACTTTTATTATATATCGCCATTGTATACTAAATTTGAGGGTGGAATGCGCGCCAAAAAACACATTTTTTCGTCAAATTATCAAAAAGTGCATAAAAACACCTTCAAAAAATTTTTTTTGAATTTTTTTTTGCAGCACAAATTTTTTTTTGTCAAAAGATGGTCTTTTTGGAGTTCTGGAAGCGCTCGGAAAATCAATTTTGTCGAGCTATAGAAAAAGGTCGACAAAATTTCAATCTTTTGAAAATCCGCTCTACCCCCTTGAGGAGTTACTAGATCCGCCTCTGTACATAAATGAATCGATTCAGAAAAGTTAAATTTTAGATTATGACTGATATTATTACCGTTAACTTCAATCGCTCATCCTTGTCTACAATTTTGTCAGCCGAGTCTGAAATGAGTTCGTCAGCGAAATTCGACAACTTGAAGCTCAGAGTTGACAATGAGTAGTCTTCGATTTCTCCCTTGTTCTAAAACAAACTTTTTAGTTACCTTTAACTATATGTTTATCGTCTTTTTTCCTTCAATTTTGCGTGGATTTTGCAACGAAAAGATCCAAAATTTGATTTTTTTCCCGAATTTTGACAAAAAATTTAAGATAAATTCTAATTGAAAAGTTTTTATACATTAGCTAGAATGTTGTCCGATCAACAATCGTGAAGATTGTCGAGATTTTCACACGCGCATTTTTGATATGACAATTTTTTCAAAAATTTTTAACTTCAAAAGTTTCAGAAGTATTTGAATCAAACAAAAAATGAGTTTTCATCCTGCTGACAATTAAAGTTTCGACCGATGCCTTGACCTTGTTCAACTCGTGTTTCACCAAAAGGCAGCAATTGGCCCCTTGTCTCTCAAGAATTGGTCTCAGAAAACGTCAGTTAAAAAACTATTCGCAAAAAAAAATCGTCATTCAAAACGTCCCTCAAAGCTTCCCAATCGAACAGAAAACTATTGCTTTCTCAAAGGCATTTGACTTGACTTTAAAGATAATTCGCCCCAAAAAAGAAGAAGCTCGCAGAAAAAAAAATTTAAACCGGTTTTGCAACGGCTAACAAGCCACACACATCTAGTTACTGCAACTAACTTCTTTCAACTCTCAGACAAATTTTACTAATTTTTGCTCGAGGGAGCACAACATTTTCTTCCTTCAGCGTTCAGTTTTTGCGTATCAAGACCAATAAATCGCTTTGACTTATTCCCTTTTTGTTAAAACCGGTTCTAATTTCAGTTTCTCAGTATAAAAGTGAAAACTTATTTTACCGTAGGATAAAAGTTGAAACAAGGCCTAGCAAGATAACTCAAAAGTGAACATTTCTTTGCGGAGACCTGAACAGTAAATTTTTGCCAGATAACCTAGCCAAGTCGATTTTTATATACAAATACTATCTCAACATGCATTGGTTTTTTTTCTAGTTTTTGTTATGAAAACAATCTATTCGAAAACCCTCGGGAATCATGAGTGTTTTCTTAAGGTGAATAAGGCTGGAGCAATTTTGTTGATTGAAACTTTGTTGAGGTTAGAAAAGATGAGAAATTGTGCAAATTTCTTTTTTTTTATCACTTGGAACCAATTGTTTAACAACTCTAACTTTTAGATTTGAAAAACCCCTTTGAGAAAATTATCAAATTTGTGTGGTCAGCAATGTCAAAAAAGAGCAAAACAGCAGCAACATGGCTAGCCAACTGAAATTTGTAAAAAAAGTAATGAACGCAACGAAACAGAAAAAAAATTACTTGTTTTTTAAAAAGTTTTCAATTTTCAAAATTTACAGAGAAAATAGATGTCTTTAAAGTTTTTTGAATTTCAAGAAAAATTTATGATTGGAGTTAATTTAAAAAAAATGCCCAATTCGAGAAAAATGAATCACTGGGTAAATTTTTTTTACGTTGGAAAATCTGAACATTAAAATTTTTGTTCGAAACTAGAAGTTGATCACATTTTTCTTGACATTAACAATTTTGCTGTTCGATAGTGGAGGTTTTTCCTTTGACGTGATTGCGGCCACATGGTTTTTTTAAATTTACCATGCTAGAAAAATGTACGTTTTGTTTTTCTAATATCAAGTCTTCAAAATATTGGCACTATCATGCAGAAAAACTACGGTTATGTACAACTTATTGACCAACTAGCTCTTGATACTAGAAAGTTTTTTTGAACCTAAAACAGAGTTTTTTAGACAGGGGCGGATAAAGGATTTTCTCGAGGGGGTGGGGCGGATTTTCAAAAAATTTTCGAAAATTTTGACCACCATTTTTCCGAGCTCTCCTAAAGCACTATAAAGACGCTGTTTTGGCCACATTTTCTGCGCCGCAGACAAATTTTTGAAAAAACAGGTCAAAAACAGGCCGTTTTTGGGCACTTTTTGGAAAATTTTGACAAAAAATCGCGTTTTTTTGGCTTGCGCTCACCCTCAAAGTTATTATATATTGGCACCGAAGGTCGGCCAATAATGGATTTCTTAAAAAGTACCAAAGGGGGGACCCTTTGGGTCGGCAGGGGGTCAAATCCCTGAAAAAAGGAAAGGGGCGTCAAAATACCAACCCCCCCCCCCTCAAATCCACCCCTGTTCAGGAATAACAGTTCCTGAATGTGCTCGCTAATCTCCAAAAAAAACTGTAAGAAGTTTCCAAAACATTTAAAACTCAAATTGTGCTATAAATTTTATACGATGTCATATATGTTCAAAATTTTTCCGCAAGCTAGCCCCCGGTAATTTTTCTCAATACCCAAAAATTTTGGACAGTTCCGTTGAACTGAAATATCTTAGTCGGTACATAGACAAACTGACTTGACATTTTTTCTCGATACCAAAAATTTTTGGATATATGTGAACGGAATATTAATCAGTGAAATCGGAACATAGACAAGAGGTACTGGACTAGTTTTTTGGGTTGGTTTATGACTCGAACCTGCTGACCAAAATTTTCTGAAAAATTTTGTATAAAAAGTAAAAAAATTGCCAAAAAATCCTCAAAACGTCTCCAGAACTCTGCGAAACTGTGCTGTAAGATGACACCAACCTTATATTAAGTGGTCTGGTAGCGAAATATCAGGCAAATTAAGTTGAGTTTTTTCATCCTCAGGTTTCTTCCGCGTGTGTTGTTGGAACTTAACCAATTTGCCTGATCCCCCACCCACCATTGGTGAAACTGAAAGCCAGTTCGCTTCGAGTAAAACAAAGCCGTTTCAGCCCGTCATATTATTGACTTCGTTGCGTGACAGTAAAGTTAAGTGGTCAGGTACGGTGATATTAAGTGAGTTAAGTTGAATTCTTTCATCCTCAGGTTTACTCCGTGTGTGTTGTTGGAGTTCAACCGACCTACTTAATTTTCCAACCCCATTGGTACTTAAGCGTAACGAAGCCGTCGCATAGGTCCCCTAAGTGTATGGTATTCATTCTAGGAGCTAGTTCTTTGGATCACGCGCTCCGAAAACTTCCCGCTCCGTCCCAGAAGCGCGTCAAAGATACTTGCTTTACGAAGCCAGGTTTAAGTTTGAACTTTAACGCTAGGGACTCTCAGAAAACAATACAGTACTACCTTCATCACTACTTGTCGCACCGTAACGACCTCGTAATTTGGCACGACGCCATAAATAACTCGATAAGTAGGCACCGCAGCAACAATAACCGCAAGCTGAGTAGTGAGCAACTTGTCAATTTGTTATTAAGGTATAGGACAAACATTTGTGCGATCGTATACTGTAGACGCAACGGAACCGAGGATATAGAGGAAAGTTTAGGTTCAACAGGTATTCTCATTCTCAACGTCGTTAAAGACTTTATCTCTAAGCGTAAGGCTAAGGACCAGGTACTAATTGAGAAGTACAAAGAGCTTCACCAGCCTCCTTCCCTTGAGTTAAAGACTCTCCTCCTTCTAAGGCGTTATAGCGCTAATCTTAACATCCTTAAGACACGTAAGAAGCGAAACCGCTTACCCCTCAAAGCTCGGAAAGCTATAAGAAATAGGCTTCAGGTAGAAGCTTTGAGACGTCAAGTTCCCCCGTCTTGTAAGCTAATGTTGATTTACTAATGCAAATTTGATTACATACCAAAACAGTATCTCATTTTATTGATTGTTTTCTATAAGTGAGCATCCGTAGAATATTGTCAATTTGTGAAAAACATGGACGAAAAATTCCAAAGTAAGATACGCAAGTTATTCGAAACCCGTCTAAATCTAGAAAATGAGCTGCTTAAAGGTCACTCATTATTACTTGAGTACATTGAGAATAATAGTCGCACTACAAAAATTGATAATGCTGTGTACAAATGTAAAATTGCGTTGGAAAAAGCTGTCGACGTCAATGAGCAATTAATTAGGTTAGCGGGAAAAACAGAAAATCCTGAAAAAATTATTGCTCAGCAAGACCTTTGGCTTAAGAAAGTAACCGAAATGAACGATAAAGTAATGCACGAAGCTCAGAGTTACAAGATGAGCCTTGAACCTTCGTCATTTCCAGCAGCCGGCATTACAGGGAGCAAGGGATCTTTACAACAAACTAGGTCTGAGACATCCTCACACTCGCACAAAACAAGTGATTCAGCAGCACGAGTATCTGAAAACAGGTCTAAGGTCTCTAATAAGTCTAAGGATAGTAGAAAGCTTGACTCACATAAGTCTGATAAATCTGCTTCCACTCGTCATACGTCGACTGTTCGCACTATGTCATCAAGTGAGAAACGGCATGAGTTAGCTTTAGTAAAACGACGCCATGAGGAGCTGGAAAGGCAGTATCAAGTATCTTTAAGACTTAAAGAGCAAGAGAACCGTCTTAAGTTTGAACAAAGTCAGCTGGAACTAGAGCAATTGGCTGAAAATCATAAAAAGCAACTAATTGAAATGGAATTGAAAGCGTTTGAACTTGAGGACAGTTCATCTGAGGTTAGCGAGAAGGTAGCGGAAAGTAACTTAACAGGAGTAAGTCAACCTATTTCAAAGGTAGCAACCGATCGAACTAATGATTGGGTAGACTCTGTTAGTTCACAAGCACCTCCCGACGTTGCTAGTGCGCCAGGTTTGCAGGCCTTCACTCATGTACCCGTTTCGTCAGGACCGACGACTTCCGCCCTCCTTGCTCATGCAATTCACACCAGTAATAGTCATAACCATGAGCACACAGCATTGAGTGACCCTGGAATCCATAGTTATGGACATCGGGCTATGCCTCAATTTGGCAGTGCAAGCCGTTTGCCATTGCAAGCTTCTGTTTCATTCCCAGCCTCTGTTCCATTCCCAGTTAACAATATGCATTCTAGTGCACACGTGCTACCACCACCGTCTGCTGTTCCTTTACAGACCATGAGTTCAAACATAACTAATGGTAGTTTTGCCATCGCGCAACCGGAATCATTACCTGTCCCAATGTTACCGGCCCAACCCGGTTCTGGTTTTGTTTCTTTGTCGCCTGCATTTGCTGGCGGTGGCTTCTCATCTTCTGGAGTAAACCCAACGCCGGTTTTCTTTTCGGCACCTAATTGCCATGCAGCGCCAGTCCAGACGCAACATAATCTTCCCTTTGTTCCGCATACTGTGTCACCTTGTATCAACGATTACTACACAAGTGATGCAAACTTATGGCGATTGGCAGCTACAACTCCAATCGTCACGCCTGCTCAGTGTTGTAATGCTGGAAACATTTTTTCTAATGTGACAACTATTGTCCCATCGTGTAACACCGCCTCTCCGTATACTAGTGGTGGGACTGTGTATTTTAATACTCCCCCAGTTCATCCACAACATGTTCCGCATTTTGTCAATCAAACTAATACTGGTTATCAGCCAGTCAACGAGGACTACGCACCGTCTCCCGCTTATCCGAACCAAGGTTGTTCATCGGATCGACCTCTCTCCGCTCGTGAATTGGCGGAATTATTGATGCATAGCCGCAAAGATCATCTTCCTGAATGGAAGTTAGCCCAGTTTGACGGCAACCCGTTAAACTGGCACGAATGGTTTGGTCAGTTTAAGTCCACCGTTGATTCCGCTGTTCTCACCGATGATACGAAATTGACATACTTAAAAACGCTCGTCACAGGCAAAGCAAAAACCGCAATTGCGGAGTTTAGTTATAGTGGCGTTATGTACAAGGATGCACTGGCCACCTTGCAACGGAAGTTTGGGCAACCACATGCCATTGTTGGTGCGCATCTTGATAAGCTGAATACTTTTCCTCCACTTAAGATGCACAATTCGGAAAATGTCATTAGTTTCTCCTCTGCCATATCTGGCCTCGTAGCAGTTTTCAAATCATTGTCTTTCAACGATGATCTAAAGAGTGTTAACCTGTTAAACCAAGCTGTTAGTAAACTTCCGCCTAACCTCAAGGAGGCTTGGTCGATGCATACTGTTAGACATAATTGGCAGCGACCAACACTCTTAGACTTTAACAACTGGTTGAAAGAAAAGGCCGAGGGGCATGAAAGATTACGTTTACTCAGCTCTAAGGCAAAAAATGAAGAACCGGTTAAACCAAAAACAACCAAAGTTTTTGCAGCCAATAGCCAGGTAACTAGTAAGGCTCAGGATAAGTCTCAGGATAAGTCTAAGTTTCCGCCGTGCGTTTTGTGTAAGGGTAGTCATGCATTGTGGAATTGTGCTGTTTTTAAGGAAAAGAATGCTACTCAGCGAGCAAAATACGTAGCTGAACAGAAACTTTGCTTCGCTTGCCTCAATGGCAATCATAGTTTCCGGCAATGTTCTAGAGCAAAAAAGTGCCCGAAGCCAGAGTGTGATAGCACACATAATGTCTTGCTCCATGGAGCCGAAAGAATATTTCCTCGGAAGGAAAATTCAAATGTCTCGAATAAGGCTGGAACAAACAAATCCAAGGAGAATACAAACACTTCCACCCATGCCGCTGTTAGTGATGTACTTGACATTGAATCTTCTAAAGGGTTGTTGCCAATTGCAACACTTGGTGTATCCTCGGATGTAACCAGTCTCCTGACGTTGGTTCTTTGTGATAGTGCATCGACTCACTCCTGGGTGTCTTCGTCACTCGTAAAGCGTCTCGGCTTAGTAGGGGAGCCCGTTAACTTGTCAATTAGTGGTTTCAATTCGACCACCGTTGTTGAGACTCAGAGAGTCAAGTTTACAGTTTCCTCCGAGCCGAATAATAGTGATTTCGTATTTTCTCTCTGTGCATATGTTAAAGACAGTATTCGGATTGGTTCCGAATTAATCAATATTGCTGATTTGCAGAATAAATATCCACAATTAGCACCTATTAAGCCCATTCAATATACTTATGAGGACGTTGAAATTATTATCGGACAAGACTACTACCACGCCGTTAGACCCATTGAGTTCATCTTGGTAGATGATAAAAACTCACCGTGTTCCGTTCGCCTACCGATAGGTTGGGTCTTAAGTGGTCCGTTGCCGCCGTCCGGTAATTCTACTTCTTCGTGTTTCAAGTGTGTTGTTGAAGATTCTTCTCTGACCGACCAGATAAAATCCTGGTACGAGTTGGAATCGTATGGTGCTTTCAAACAAGTCGATGCCCGTTCCGCCGCGGATAAACATGCTTTATCCATCCTCAATTCTGAAACCGTTCACAATGGCGAAAGATACATTGTGCCTATGCTTTGGATTGATAGTAATGTCAGTCTACCAAACAATTATTACTCGTCACTCGCCCAATTTAAATCATTGGAGAGAAGTTTAAGTAAAGACCCTGAGCTGCGCGAAAGATACGCAGAAACAATTAGAGAGGACATTAGGAAAGGCTATGTCGTTACCGTCGAACCGCATGATCCACGTAAGCGTTCCGATCGCGAGTGGTATCTTCCGCACCATCCCGTCGTAAATCCGAATAAGCCGGGTAAGGTGCGCCGAGTCCTTAATGGGGCTTCTAAGTTTCACGGCACATCCTTAAATAAGTCCTTATTGGTGGGTCCTGACCTACTCCAAAATTTAATTTTTGTGCTTTTGCGATTCCGTCAACATAAGTACGCCGTCTCCGCGGATATAGAGGGTATGTTCCTCCAGGTAGGAGTCCTTGCCCGCGATCAAATTTCGCTCCGTTTTTTGTGGCGGGAGGATACCACTTCCGATGTGGTAGTTCATCAGTACACTCGCCATATATTCGGCGCACGGGATTCACCTACGTGCGCCAATTTCGCGTTGCAAAAAACAGCAACTGATAATATGTCCACATACCCTGAGGCCGCCTCAGTCGTAAATGAAAAGTTTTACATGGACGATTACTTGGATTCATTCGAGAACGTTACCCAAGCAATTAAAACTAGTCGCGATTTGGTTTCCTTACTAAAATTGGGAGGATTTAATTTGACTAAATTTGTCAGTAATGCTGATGAAATCACTTCAGCAATGAACCCCGAGGAATCCGAAACCTCATCTTCACCCATCAAGGAAATATGTAACGGTGCCGAACGATCATCACACGTCTTAGGTCTTAAGTGGGACCATGTGAAAGACACATTGGTTGTTAGCAGAGGCGTGGATCGTCCTCTCGATAAAGCAATAACTCAACGAACCGTCTTGAGTTTCGTCTCTTCTGTGTTTGACCCTGTTGGGTTAGTAGCTCCATACACAGTTAGGGCCCGTCTTTTACTGAAAGATATTTGGAAAATCAGTGGTCAAAGTTGGGACGACGAATTGCCAGAAGACATAAGAGATAAGTTTCTCGAGTGGCACTCCGGTCTCCCTCTCTTAGGGCAATTGACTATTCCCCGTTGTTACTTCACAGAGCCTGTTGATCAAATTGAGCTCCACATGTTCGGTGATAGCTCGCAGGACGTTTTCTGTGCTGTTGGTTTTTTGCGTGCGCGACTCGCGAGCTCGCATAAAACTCAAATATCCTTCATCTTTGGTAAAGCTCGCGTTGCGCCCATGAAAGCGCTATCGATACCGAAGCTAGAGCTTCAAGCTGCTCTGCTCGCCACACGACTAAAAGATGATATACTGACCGCCCTTACCGTCTCTATTAATCATGTCTTTATGTGGACAGATAGTACAACAGTTTTGCAGTGGCTAAACTCCACTGAAAAATTACCTGTATTCGTCGCTAATCGTGTCGGCGAAATCCTCGAGTCGACCACTATTGATGAGTGGCACCATGTTCTGAGCGGCGATAATCCAGCTGATACCGGTACGCGGGGGATTTCTTCGGAAGCCCTCAAGGATAGCAGCTGGGTTATTGGTCCGAGCATTCTCAGGACTACTGATTGGCCGTTTTTACCCGACGAACGTGTAATCAATAAAATTCGTTTGAAGGGTCCTTCTTGTGATGTTGATAATTGCTTGGAGACATCATCTTCCTTCGTCACCGATGTCACATCAATAAAACATCCCGAACACGGGTTCAATTGGGAAAGGTTCAGTTCCTTTACAAGATATAAACGAGTAGTCGCTTTTATGTTGAGGGTGTTGCCTTCACATAAGCATTTTCGTGGTAAAGACTTACGAATCACCGACCCCACTGAACTTGATATTGCAGAAAGCAAACTGATTCATCTTGCTCAGATGGAATCCTTTCCCGTTGAGTTAAAAACACTCACCGCTGGCAAACCTATTAAGAATAGTAGTAAAATTGCCACATACTCGCCATTTATTGGTCCCGCTGGAATCATTCGTTCCACCGGACGGATTGTGCGCTTAGTGGATACCGAGTTTGATACTAAGCACCCAATAAAACTCGATGCCCGACATACCTTAGTTCGTTTGTTGGCCCGCAGCCTCCACCATAAGCATTTTCATCAAGGATTAGATTACATGCGCTCCGTTTAAAATATGAAATTTGCAATACTTGGGTTGCGTCGACTACTTCGGTCTGTCGAAAATCAATGTGTGACATGCCGTAAACGCAAAGCAAGTACCATCCAGCCAATTATGTCCGATTTACCGGTCGAACGTCTCGGATACAAGCAACCACCCTTCAATCATACGGGTGTGGATTACTTTGGACCGCTTTACGTTCCGGTTCGCAGAAGCACGGAAAAAAGATGGGGATTCCTTTTTACTTGCCTCACCACCAGGGCTGTACACCTTGAGATTGTACCGTCTCTGGACACCAGTTCGTGTGTCATGGGCATTGAACGGTTCGTTGCGCGCCGTGGTACGCCAAGCACAATCTGGTCGGATAATGGCACGAACTTCGTTGGTGCGGAAAAGGAATTACTTGCCTGCATCAAGAGCTGGAATGGCATGGCTCCGACCATTTTTGCACACAAAGGTGTTACTTGGAAATTTAACCCGCCAGGCGCACCCCATCATGGCGGCTCCTGGGAACGCCTCGTCCGAAGCGTGAAGCGCGTGCTGTACGATATCCTAGGCAGTAGGCGAGTCACTGAAGAGGTGTTAGGAACAACACTCTGCTTAGTTGAACAGGCTTTGAATTCGAGGCCAATCACTCCCGTTAGTACCGATTCACGTGAGTTAGAAGCGTTAACCCCAAACCATTTTTTGCTTGGACAACATGCCACAAGCTTTCCTTCGCTTTTACCCGGGGAGCACTTCGATCACAAGAAAAGGTACGTGCGAGCGCAGTCATATGCTAACGCGATTTGGTCTCGTTGGCTTCGAGAATATGTTCCCTCGCTGAATAAGCGTGTCAAGTGGCACACTCATTCTGACTTCACTCTTAAAACAGGCGATCTCGTGTGGGTGATTGAGCCCGATAGTCCGCGTGGGTACTACCCTCTCGCCCGAATCGTCAAGCTAAACTACGGACAGGACGGTTGCGCCCGATCCGCCCTTGTCAGGACCGCAACCCGTGAAGTCACGCGGCCGACCGTTAAGCTCGCTCCGGTTCTTCCTTCTTCAGGGGGGGAGGATGTTGCAATGCAAATGTAGAGTATAGAATGTAGAGTATAGATGCATATAAAACTGAACCAAAATGTAACAACAATAAGCACAGTTGGCCGAGTGGCCTAAGCTAACGCCGATTATACAGGTTAACAGTTGACGTAGGTTCGAGTCCCCCACCTGCCCATGTATTAGTATACTAAAAACGGGGGTTACATCCTATTTTAACTGTTTTTTGGTTCTAATTCGGTTCAGCCTTGATTAAGGTTGACCGCCAAAAAGAGCAATTTGTCTCAAGGACATTACCGACCGGTTCTTGTGGCTAGCTTGCGCCGTTTTGTACAAAAAACGCACAGATGCAAAAAATGTTATATGATGTTCTGATCAATAGAAAAATGCCGAAATTATTTTATTGACCGAGTTATTTGCCGAGAAATATCTCTTACTAATTTACGGATTTGGAACAGTTTTTTTTGGAGATTAGCGAGCACATTTTGGCGCCCCACAAGGGACCCGACGGAATCCGAAGTTATTCCTGAATTTGTACAAGGGACCCGACGGAGTCCGAAGTTATTCCTGAAATTGCACAAGAAACACGACGGAGTCCGAATTTATTCCTGAAATTGCACAAGGGACACGACGGCCTACTGCTTACTGACGGATTGTGCTTCTGACGATCTACTGCCTACTGATGGACTGTGCTTCTGTCGGGCTGTGCCTACTGACGGGCTGGGCTGTGTAATCAGCTTACTGGCGGGCTGTGCTTCAGTGTGAATAAAAACGGTGGTGGAAAGGTTCAAGGCAGTTTGCGGAACATTTTCGCTAAGTTGAAGCCAGCAGTAGTATCCGGAGTTCAACAGGAGTATCCGGAGTTCAACAGGAGTATCCGGAGTCCAAGGAACCGAATCATTGCGACTTGTCATCTTGGGCTAAACAACTATCCATATCAGACACGGGGTCAACTGCAGACGTTTTGTGTGAGTTGAGAAGTGATTGCTGGACAATTTCTCTGCGGCTGACCGAAAAACAAAGAAAATTTGACAACCCGAAACCGGTGACCGCCCAATCTCCAAAACTGTAAGAAGTTTCCAAAACATTTAAAACTCAAATTGTGCTATAAATTTTATACGATGTCATATATGTTCAAAATTTTTCCGCAAGCTAGCCCCCGGTAATTTTTCTCAATACCCAAAAATTTTGGACAGTTCCGTTGAACTGAAATATCTTAGTCGGTACATAGACAAACTGACTTGACATTTTTTCTCGATACCAAAAATTTTTGGATATATGTGAACGGAATATTAATCAGTGAAATCGGAACATAGACAAGAGGTACTGGACTAGTTTTTTGGGTTGGTTTATGACTCGAACCTGCTGACCAAAATTTTCTGAAAAATTTTGTATAAAAAGTAAAAAAATTGCCAAAAAATCCTCAAAACGTCTCCAGAACTCTGCGAAACTGTGCTGTAAGATGACACCAACCTTATATTAAGTGGTCTGGTAGCGAAATATCAGGCAAATTAAGTTGAGTTTTTTCATCCTCAGGTTTCTTCCGCGTGTGTTGTTGGAACTTAACCAATTTGCCTGATCCCCCACCCACCATTGGTGAAACTGAAAGCCAGTTCGCTTCGAGTAAAACAAAGCCGTTTCAGCCCGTCATATTATTGACTTCGTTGCGTGACAGTAAAGTTAAGTGGTCAGGTACGGTGATATTAAGTGAGTTAAGTTGAATTCTTTCATCCTCAGGTTTACTCCGTGTGTGTTGTTGGAGTTCAACCGACCTACTTAATTTTCCAACCCCATTGGTACTTAAGCGTAACGAAGCCGTCGCATAGGTCCCCTAAGTGTATGGTATTCATTCTAGGAGCTAGTTCTTTGGATCACGCGCTCCGAAAACTTCCCGCTCCGTCCCAGAAGCGCGTCAAAGATACTTGCTTTACGAAGCCAGGTTTAAGTTTGAACTTTAACGCTAGGGACTCTCAGAAAACAATACAGTACTACCTTCATCACTACTTGTCGCACCGTAACGACCTCGTAATTTGGCACGACGCCATAAATAACTCGATAAGTAGGCACCGCAGCAACAATAACCGCAAGCTGAGTAGTGAGCAACTTGTCAATTTGTTATTAAGGTATAGGACAAACATTTGTGCGATCGTATACTGTAGACGCAACGGAACCGAGGATATAGAGGAAAGTTTAGGTTCAACAGGTATTCTCATTCTCAACGTCGTTAAAGACTTTATCTCTAAGCGTAAGGCTAAGGACCAGGTACTAATTGAGAAGTACAAAGAGCTTCACCAGCCTCCTTCCCTTGAGTTAAAGACTCTCCTCCTTCTAAGGCGTTATAGCGCTAATCTTAACATCCTTAAGACACGTAAGAAGCGAAACCGCTTACCCCTCAAAGCTCGGAAAGCTATAAGAAATAGGCTTCAGGTAGAAGCTTTGAGACGTCAAGTTCCCCCGTCTTGTAAGCTAATGTTGATTTACTAATGCAAATTTGATTACATACCAAAACAGTATCTCATTTTATTGATTGTTTTCTATAAGTGAGCATCCGTAGAATATTGTCAATTTGTGAAAAACATGGACGAAAAATTCCAAAGTAAGATACGCAAGTTATTCGAAACCCGTCTAAATCTAGAAAATGAGCTGCTTAAAGGTCACTCATTATTACTTGAGTACATTGAGAATAATAGTCGCACTACAAAAATTTATAATGCTGTTTACAAATGTAAAATTGCGTTGGAAAAAGCTGTCGACGTCAATGAGCAATTAATTAGGTTAGCGGGAAAAACAGAAAATCCTGAAAAAATTATTGCTCAGCAAGACCTTTGGCTTAAGAAAGTAACCGAAATGAACGATAAAGTAATGCACGAAGCTCAGAGTTACAAGATGAGCCTTGAACCTTCGTCATTTCCAGCAGCCGGCATTACAGGGAGCAAGGGATCTTTACAACA
Source organism: Symsagittifera roscoffensis (assembly GCF_963678635.1). Lineage (NCBI taxonomy): Eukaryota > Metazoa > Xenacoelomorpha > Acoela > Convolutidae > Symsagittifera > Symsagittifera roscoffensis. Next base: position 47,957,194 of record NC_087070.1, on the reverse strand, counting down.
AACTAGGTCTGAGACATCCTCACACTCGCACAAAACAAGTGATTCAGCAGCACGAGTATCTGAAAACAGGTCTAAGGTCTCTAATAAGTCTAAGGATAGTAGAAAGCTTGACTCACATAAGTCTGATAAATCTGCTTCCACTCGTCATACGTCGACTGTTCGCACTATGTCATCAAGTGAGAAACGGCATGAGTTAGCTTTAGTAAAACGACGCCATGAGGAGCTGGAAAGGCAGTATCAAGTATCTTTAAGACTTAAAGAGCAAGAGAACCGTCTTAAGTTTGAACAAAGTCAGCTGGAACTAGAGCAATTGGCTGAAAATCATAAAAAGCAACTAATTGAAATGGAATTGAAAGCGTTTGAACTTGAGGACAGTTCATCTGAGGTTAGCGAGAAGGTAGCGGAAAGTAACTTAACAGGAGTAAGTCAACCTATTTCAAAGGTAGCAACCGATCGAACTAATGATTGGGTAGACTCTGTTAGTTCACAAGCACCTCCCGACGTTGCTAGTGCGCCAGGTTTGCAGGCCTTCACTCATGTACCCGTTTCGTCAGGACCGACGACTTCCGCCCTCCTTGCTCATGCAATTCACACCAGTAATAGTCATAACCATGAGCACACAGCATTGAGTGACCCTGGAATCCATAGTTATGGACATCGGGCTATGCCTCAATTTGGCAGTGCAAGCCGTTTGCCATTGCAAGCTTCTGTTTCATTCCCAGCCTCTGTTCCATTCCCAGTTAACAATATGCATTCTAGTGCACACGTGCTACCACCACCGTCTGCTGTTCCTTTACAGACCATGAGTTCAAACATAACTAATGGTAGTTTTGCCATCGCGCAACCGGAATCATTACCTGTCCCAATGTTACCGGCCCAACCCGGTTCTGGTTTTGTTTCTTTGTCGCCTGCATTTGCTGGCGGTGGCTTCTCATCTTCTGGAGTAAACCCAACGCCGGTTTTCTTTTCGGCACCTAATTGCCATGCAGCGCCAGTCCAGACGCAACATAATCTTCCCTTTGTTCCGCATACTGTGTCACCTAGTATCAACGATTACTACACAAGTGATGCAAACTTATGGCGATTGGCAGCTACAACTCCAATCGTCACGCCTGCTCAGTGTTGTAATGCTGGAAACATTTTTTCTAATGTGACAACTATTGTCCCATCGTGTAACACCGCCTCTCCGTATACTAGTGGTGGGACTGTGTATTTTAATACTCCCCCAGTTCATCCACAACATGTTCCGCATTTTGTCAATCAAACTAATACTGGTTATCAGCCAGTCAACGAGGACTACGCACCGTCTCCCGCTTATCCGAACCAAGGTTGTTCATCGGATCGACCTCTCTCCGCTCGTGAATTGGCGGAATTATTGATGCATAGCCGCAAAGATCATCTTCCTGAATGGAAGTTAGCCCAGTTTGACGGCAACCCGTTAAACTGGCACGAATGGTTTGGTCAGTTTAAGTCCACCGTTGATTCCGCTGTTCTCACCGATGATACGAAATTGACATACTTAAAAACGCTCGTCACAGGCAAAGCAAAAACCGCAATTGCGGAGTTTAGTTATAGTGGCGTTATGTACAAGGATGCACTGGCCACCTTGCAACGGAAGTTTGGGCAACCACATGCCATTGTTGGTGCGCATCTTGATAAGCTGAATACTTTTCCTCCACTTAAGATGCACAATTCGGAAAATGTCATTAGTTTCTCCTCTGCCATATCTGGCCTCGTAGCAGTTTTCAAATCATTGTCTTTCAACGATGATCTAAAGAGTGTTAACCTGTTAAACCAAGCTGTTAGTAAACTTCCGCCTAACCTCAAGGAGGCTTGGTCGATGCATACTGTTAGACATAATTGGCAGCGACCAACACTCTTAGACTTTAACAACTGGTTGAAAGAAAAGGCCGAGGGGCATGAAAGATTACGTTTACTCAGCTCTAAGGCAAAAAATGAAGAACCGGTTAAACCAAAAACAACCAAAGTTTTTGCAGCCAATAGCCAGGTAACTAGTAAGGCTCAGGATAAGTCTCAGGATAAGTCTAAGTTTCCGCCGTGCGTTTTGTGTAAGGGTAGTCATGCATTGTGGAATTGTGCTGTTTTTAAGGAAAAGAATGCTACTCAGCGAGCAAAATACGTAGCTGAACAGAAACTTTGCTTCGCTTGCCTCAATGGCAATCATAGTTTCCGGCAATGTTCTAGAGCAAAAAAGTGCCCGAAGCCAGAGTGTGATAGCACACATAATGTCTTGCTCCATGGAGCCGAAAGAATATTTCCTCGGAAGGAAAATTCAAATGTCTCGAATAAGGCTGGAACAAACAAATCCAAGGAGAATACAAACACTTCCACCCATGCCGCTGTTAGTGATGTACTTGACATTGAATCTTCTAAAGGGTTGTTGCCAATTGCAACACTTGGTGTATCCTCGGATGTAACCAGTCTCCTGACGTTGGTTCTTTGTGATAGTGCATCGACTCACTCCTGGGTGTCTTCGTCACTCGTAAAGCGTCTCGGCTTAGTAGGGGAGCCCGTTAACTTGTCAATTAGTGGTTTCAATTCGACCACCGTTGTTGAGACTCAGAGAGTCAAGTTTACAGTTTCCTCCGAGCCGAATAATAGTGATTTCGTATTTTCTCTCTGTGCATATGTTAAAGACAGTATTCGGATTGGTTCCGAATTAATCAATATTGCTGATTTGCAGAATAAATATCCACAATTAGCACCTATTAAGCCCATTCAATATACTTATGAGGACGTTGAAATTATTATCGGACAAGACTACTACCACGCCGTTAGACCCATTGAGTTCATCTTGGGAGATGATAAAAACTCACCGTGTTCCGTTCGCCTACCGATAGGTTGGGTCTTAAGTGGTCCGTTGCCGCCGTCCGGTAATTCTACTTCTTCGTGTTTCAAGTGTGTTGTTGAAGATTCTTCTCTGACCGACCAGATAAAATCCTGGTACGAGTTGGAATCGTATGGTGCTTTCAAACAAGTCGATGCCCGTTCCGCCGCGGATAAACATGCTTTATCCATCCTCAATTCTGAAACCGTTCACAATGGCGAAAGATACATTGTGCCTATGCTTTGGATTGATAGTAATGTCAGTCTACCAAACAATTATTACTCGTCACTCGCCCAATTTAAATCATTGGAGAGAAGGTTAAGTAAAGACCCTGAGCTGCGCGAAAGATACGCAGAAACAATTAGAGAGGACATTAGGAAAGGCTATGTCGTTACCGTCGAACCGCATGATCCACGTAAGCGTTCCGATCGCGAGTGGTATCTTCCGCACCATCCCGTCGTAAATCCGAATAAGCCGGGTAAGGTGCGCCGAGTCCTTAATGGGGCTTCTAAGTTTCACGGCACATCCTTAAATAAGTCCTTATTGGTGGGTCCTGACCTACTCCAAAATTTAATTTTTGTGCTTTTGCGATTCCGTCAACATAAGTACGCCGTCTCCGCGGATATAGAGGGTATGTTCCTCCAGGTAGGAGTCCTTGCCCGCGATCAAATTTCGCTCCGTTTTTTGTGGCGGGAGGATACCACTTCCGATGTGGTAGTTCATCAGTACACTCGCCATATATTCGGCGCACGGGATTCACCTACGTGCGCCAATTTCGCGTTGCAAAAAACAGCAACTGATAATATGTCCACATACCCTGAGGCCGCCTCAGTCGTAAATGAAAAGTTTTACATGGACGATTACTTGGATTCATTCGAGAACGTTACCCAAGCAATTAAAACTAGTCGCGATTTGGTTTCCTTACTAAAATTGGGAGGATTTAATTTGACTAAATTTGTCAGTAATGCTGATGAAATCACTTCAGCAATGAACCCCGAGGAATCCGAAACCTCATCTTCACCCATCAAGGAAATATGTAACGGTGCCGAACGATCATCACACGTCTTAGGTCTTAAGTGGGACCATGTGAAAGACACATTGGTTGTTAGCAGAGGCGTGGATCGTCCTCTCGATAAAGCAATAACTCAACGAACCGTCTTGAGTTTCGTCTCTTCTGTGTTTGACCCTGTTGGGTTAGTAGCTCCATACACAGTTAGGGCCCGTCTTTTACTGAAAGATATTTGGAAAATCAGTGGTCAAAGTTGGGACGACGAATTGCCAGAAGACATAAGAGATAAGTTTCTCGAGTGGCACTCCGGTCTCCCTCTCTTAGGGCAATTGACTATTCCCCGTTGTTACTTCACAGAGCCTGTTGATCAAATTGAGCTCCACATGTTCGGTGATAGCTCGCAGGACGTTTTCTGTGCTGTTGGTTTTTTGCGTGCGCGACTCGCGAGCTCGCATAAAACTCAAATATCCTTCATCTTTGGTAAAGCTCGCGTTGCGCCCATGAAAGCGCTATCGATACCGAAGCTAGAGCTTCAAGCTGCTCTGCTCGCCACACGACTAAAAGATGATATACTGACCGCCCTTACCGTCTCTATTAATCATGTCTTTATGTGGACAGATAGTACAACAGTTTTGCAGTGGCTAAACTCCACTGAAAAATTACCTGTATTCGTCGCTAATCGTGTCGGCGAAATCCTCGAGTCGACCACTATTGATGAGTGGCACCATGTTCTGAGCGGCGATAATCCAGCTGATACCGGTACGCGGGGGATTTCTTCGGAAGCCCTCAAGGATAGCAGCTGGGTTATTGGTCCGAGCATTCTCAGGACTACTGATTGGCCGTTTTTACCCGACGAACGTGTAATCAATAAAATTCGTTTGAAGGGTCCTTCTTGTGATGTTGATAATCGCTTGGAGACATCATCTTCCTTCGTCACCGATGTCACATCAATAAAACATCCCGAACACGGGTTCAATTGGGAAAGGTTCAGTTCCTTTACAAGATATAAACGAGTAGTCGCTTTTATGTTGAGGGTGTTGCCTTCACATAAGCATTTTCGTGGTAAAGACTTACGAATCACCGACCCCACTGAACTTGATATTGCAGAAAGCAAACTGATTCATCTTGCTCAGATGGAATCCTTTCCCGTTGAGTTAAAAACACTCACCGCTGGCAAACCTATTAAGAATAGTAGTAAAATTGCCACATACTCGCCATTTATTGGTCCCGCTGGAATCATTCGTTCCACCGGACGGATTGTGCGCTTAGTGGATACCGAGTTTGATACTAAGCACCCAATAATACTCGATGCCCGACATACCTTAGTTCGTTTGTTGGCCCGCAGCCTCCACCATAAGCATTTTCATCAAGGATTAGATTACATGCGCTCCGTTTTAAATATGAAATTTGCAATACTTGGGTTGCGTCGACTACTTCGGTCTGTCGAAAATCAATGTGTGACATGCCGTAAACGCAAAGCAAGTACCATCCAGCCAATTATGTCCGATTTACCGGTCGAACGTCTCGGATACAAGCAACCACCCTTCAATCATACGGGTGTGGATTACTTTGGACCGCTTTACGTTCCGGTTCGCAGAAGCACGGAAAAAAGATGGGGATTCCTTTTTACTTGCCTCACCACCAGGGCTGTACACCTTGAGATTGTACCGTCTCTGGACACCAGTTCGTGTGTCATGGGCATTGAACGGTTCGTTGCGCGCCGTGGTACGCCAAGCACAATCTGGTCGGATAATGGCACGAACTTCGTTGGTGCGGAAAAGGAATTACTTGCCTGCATCAAGAGCTGGAATGGCATGGCTCCGACCATTTTTGCACACAAAGGTGTTACTTGGAAATTTAACCCGCCAGGCGCACCCCATCATGGCGGCTCCTGGGAACGCCTCGTCCGAAGCGTGAAGCGCGTGCTGTACGATATCCTAGGCAGTAGGCGAGTCACTGAAGAGGTGTTAGGAACAACACTCTGCTTAGTTGAACAGGCTTTGAATTCGAGGCCAATCACTCCCGTTAGTACCGATTCACGTGAGTTAGAAGCGTTAACCCCAAACCATTTTTTGCTTGGACAACATGCCACAAGCTTTCCTTCGCTTTTACCCGGGGAGCACTTCGATCACAAGAAAAGGTACGTGCGAGCGCAGTCATATGCTAACGCGATTTGGTCTCGTTGGCTTCGAGAATATGTTCCCTCGCTGAATAAGCGTGTCAAGTGGCACACTCATTCTGACTTCACTCTTAAAACAGGCGATCTCGTGTGGGTGATTGAGCCCGATAGTCCGCGTGGGTACTACCCTCTCGCCCGAATCGTCAAGCTAAACTACGGACAGGACGGTTGCGCCCGATCCGCCCTTGTCAGGACCGCAACCCGTGAAGTCACGCGGCCGACCGTTAAGCTCGCTCCGGTTCTTCCTTCTTCAGGGGGGGAGGATGTTGCAATGCAAATGTAGAGTATAGAATGTAGAGTATAGATGCATATAAAACTGAACCAAAATGTAACAACAATAAGCACAGTTGGCCGAGTGGCCTAAGCTAACGCCGATTATACAGGTTAACAGTTGACGTAGGTTCGAGTCCCCCACCTGCCCATGTATTAGTATACTAAAAACGGGGGTTACATCCTATTTTAACTGTTTTTTGGTTCTAATTCGGTTCAGCCTTGATTAAGGTTGACCGCCAAAAAGAGCAATTTGTCTCAAGGACATTACCGACCGGTTCTTGTGGCTAGCTTGCGCCGTTTTGTACAAAAAACGCACAGATGCAAAAAATGTTATATGATGTTCTGATCAATAGAAAAATGCCGAAATTATTTTATTGACCGAGTTATTTGCCGAGAAATATCTCTTACTAATTTACGGATTTGGAACAGTTTTTTTTGGAGATTAGCGAGCACACCGAAGGTCGGCCAATAATGGATTTCTTAAAAAGTACCAAAGGGGGGACCCTTTGGGTCGGCAGGGGGTCAAATCCCTGAAAAAAGGAAAGGGGCGTCAAAATACCAACCCCCCCCCCCCTCAAATCCACCCCTGTTCTTAGACATTTAGTTAAATAAATGACTCGCAATGAACTAAGAGTTTTTTCATAACCTTTCAACGCACCAAAAAAAATGGGACCTCACATGAAGAGCATGATATCCTTGTGCTGTATGTAAATATTCAAAAGTTCGCCTGTTGGCGCAGATAGTTTATCAAAAAAGGGTCGTTATAGTGTTTTGACAGAGAGCTCGGAAAGTCAATTTGGCCGACTTAAAAAAAGGTCGACAAACTTTTCGATTTTTTTTTGAAAATTAGTCGAGAAAATCCTTGAACTTCTCCTGCATAAAATATGTACTTACAAGTAACCCAAGATGCAAGTTTCAAGTTTGCACAAAGGTTTGCTTCGCTCGTGTCAAAAATATATAAAAACTTTCAAAAACCACGAATCATTACTCGGATTGTTCAAAAGCTTTACAATTACATGAAAATTTGAAAATACTTTCAAAATATAGTTGATAAAAATGCACGAACTAGTTTGTCGAGGAACGCCTGAGCTTCTTTGTCGACATCCTGCAGCAGATCAGAATATACACCAGTGATATCATCTACTTCCTGGAGAGTTGGAAGCAAATCATCAGTCTTGATATCCAACTCTATTTCCTGCAACTCATTGTTCAGTTTCCGGCCCAACTCCTGAAACAGAACCGCCAACATCATGCTTAAAAATACGACATCTAATTGAGGATCCGACGTGTTTTAAATCTCTCACTGCAAACAGGCCGTAGGCTTAATTAATTAAAAAGTAAATAGCACACTGCTTTTATAACTATTGTAATCAACAAAAAAATGAGGCAGGGCTGCTTTTAGATTTTAGGAACCGGGGATTACTTTATTAGAAAAGAAAATTTTATTGAACACAAATGTAGCTTCTTGCACATTTCGGAACGTTTGAGCGCAAAAATTGACACTGTTTGCCGGTTTTTACGCGCGTTCGATCCCCGATTTGGGAAATATAATAGCAATCTTAGTCCAAAATGGATGCGTGTCAGATGTTTCGAGATAATATCAAGCGCATTGGGTAGCAGAGTTGGCTTCTCAGACTTTTTAGCAACCTTTAAGTTGGATCTCTTTAACTACCCCCTTTGGTACCTCGTAACATGTTGCCACCCCTACAAATAAATAATTCCCATCTGTTAAACATATTAGAATTTTGTAACTAGTAACAAATTAACAAATGCCTCCCCCCCCCCCCCCCCCCCATTGCACAAGGTGGAAAGTAATAACAGGGATCCCATATTTTTACCGAATCGTATGAGAGACACTTGAGAAGAGGAGGCTTGAGGTATTGGTCGAACTTGAGTCCCACGGTTGCCGACCCATCGCCTTTCTTGCACTCTCTGTCAACACATAGGAACAAAATTATTTAGAAGGCTAATTGAAAGAATTAAATAATGAAACAATTCAAGTTCAGAAATATTTTTGGATCAAAAAACAAACAAACTAAATATTTTCACAAAAACCATCGAAAATTGTGCTAGTTGAAGTATTAGTTAATTTGAAAAACATTAGAACAAAGTTTGAAACTTTGAAAAGCAACATTATCAGGGGCGAATCTAAAATATGCTCGGGGGGAGCTTTCAATTCAAAGAAATATAGTAATTTGCTTTTGAAGCTTCGCGTGTAAAGATATATTAATCAGTTTTTTTCCCAACCCCAAAGTCAGAACACCATCCTTACCTGATGAGCTGTGCCAATTTCACTTCATCGTTATCTGGCTGTCCATACAACACAGAGGTAGCAAAGTTTCCAGGGTAGCCAGGCACTGTGTCTCTGACGTCCACAACTTTTTCCAGGAACCTGTATGACTCATCCTCACACATCATCAGTCGGAAGTTTCCCCCACTAATCAGGCCGGAGAGTCCGAGCAGCATCAGGAGAGAGAAGGTCAGGAAAAGTAAAACGGTGACCCTGAAACGAAAAAATATTGATAGAAATATTTGTGCGATTTCGGAGAAAAAACCACGATATCGAATACTGTTTGATGGCAAGGTTGTGTAGACGTCTAATTTGACTGTTGTGCGGAGTTTTGTAGGCGTATGAATTTCTGACTATTTATTTTCAAAGCAATCTGATTTCAACACGAATAAATTTTTCTCTAAACGTAAGCCAATTCTTGAAAAAAATAATAAAACATAAATAAATTTTTTAAATGCATCATCATGGTTACAGTATTCAGGAGTATTCATTTAAAAAAACAGCTGGTTACTGCGCAAGTAGCCCAAAATGTTGCAGTCATAGTCTTAAGAACACGCAGTTTTTTTCTTTCAAATTAGTGAGTTTTTCAGTGCTGTGATAAAAGGATCTGGACAAAAACTACAAATAAGGCATATTCGACACTCATAGTAAAACAGGCAAATTGGACAACAGTTTTTGAAGAAAATTGAAGAGAAAAAAATCAAAAAATCAAAAAAACACTTCAATCAGTTTTTGCAGATGTTTTTTTGAGCTTTTGAAGTTTTTGCTTTTCAAAATGGCGTTTATCAAAATCGATTATGCTTAAAACTAAAATTGTCAAGAAAGCTATTGTAAATGGTTTCATTTAAAGTTTAATAAACATGCTGTACTCGCTCAAAATTAGACAAAAAAAGGCAGTTTCAAACCGGTTTTTCTCCAAATTACAAATAATGTTTGGACAATTTTTAATATAGTTTGAATCACAACTGAAAAGACATAAAGTTGATATATCACTCGATCCGTTCCGATAATTTTTTGTGCTGCCTGACATTGCGTGGAAAACAAAAAAAAAGAAAGAGAAAAACTAAAACCCATCCGAATACGAACTCCCTCCAGTGGTCGGAACAATAAACAATTCTGCCCATGGTCAGCCTCTTTTTTGGAGAACCATAATGTTTTGTTAGAAGAAAAGCCGTCTGCGAACTGAAAAAAAATGCATTTTGAAACTTAATTATTATGAATTTTTTTGAAAATCTAGGAGCAAAAGACCCCTGACGGCAGATGTTTCTAACAGTATATATTTTTGCCTCATTGCATGTTTCCTCCTGTTATACTTTTTCCAGATATTTTGTTACGACTTTCAAAAAAACATGCGGAATATTTTTGCTTGGGGTGGTTTTCGTATTCAGTCAAATTTCTGTGATCGAAATCATCGTCGTTTTTAGCAAAATGTTTATACTCCATAAAAGATGCAAACTTCTTTGAGTTCAATTATGAAAAAAAATTCTATTATTTTTTTGGAAATTTGTGGATTGAAAAGTGTCAATATGGCAATGCTCTGGACTAATTTACGAGCGCAGTGAAGATTTTTATTGTCATCCTGAACACGTACAGCGATTTATTATGCGTTTCGAATTATCAAGGCACCACAAAACTGTTTCAAACTGAACTTTTAATCGGTCGTATTAATTAATGATCTTTGATATTGTTCAACACTTTTGTCTTTTTTTATGAAATTTTATGCTAACAACTGGTCTTTAATATACGAACAGTCTTGATGGTTTGTTTTTTTGTAATTTTCTGAAAAAAACATGATTTTGGTTTTGATTCGTTCTGTTTGCAATGATAACCGGAGCCGGAACATTCTATGCTACTTGCACATTAGCCAACTTATCCAGACATTGTATATTTTTTGAATGAGGCCCTTGCCGTCGTAAAGAGCAAATTAAAGGTTTCAACTTTTGAAGTGACGCAATATCTATTCTTATCTTTCAGGTGGTTTTTTATCTGGTCAAACTTTCTATTACTAAGTGTTTTCGACGAAACTTTTTAGATATCATCTGAAAATTTTTGTTGCTGAGAGCTCAAAATAATTTTAAAAAACCATTTAGGATCATTTTTTTTGAAGTAAGTGGATTTGAAAATGCTGATTTGGCTTTAAACTAAGGGGGTTTCAAAAAGCTGCTTCAAAAAGTTGATTTAACGCGCGATATATTGCGCTCTTAAAACACAAGTTATTCGGCGCGTTCAATCGGTCAAAATTGAATTGAGGCCAGTCAAGTGATCGTACTATTAGGACACGACACGCTAAAATCTGTTTTTACTTATCATAGCATGGGGAGTGATAAAAGGAAGAAACAATGTTAGCTTATTTCTTTTGAACCAATTTTCCTTAAAATTTGCAATTGAGTGCAGTTCAAGCAATGAGAGATTTTACCTGATATAGAAGCAGCTTTTTGTTCCGACTTTCGATACGAAAGTAACGGAATATTTGGGCTCGGGGTGGGTTTTTTTTTCTTCAGACAAACTTCGACTTTTTAACTAGCCATTTTTGACGGAATTTTCTTATATCTTTCGAAAGCTATTGTTGTCCTGAGCTTAAATTTGAAAAGATATTTCACCTGTGATCATTTTTCGTAAAGTTATGAGGGTTTAAAGATTGCCATTTTGGCCTATTTGACCGATTTGGGACAATTAACGCGCGATATATTTCGCGCTATTAACGCGTAAGCGGAGAGTTAATCCGTCTTAGAAATCGTTCCAAATTAGTTAAAAGAAGCTTATTTGCCATAATTGGTTTGTTACAAGGAGCGAAATCTATCCTTTTGTATGTACTTTATATAGCGTGTGGGGGGATGATTTTCATTAGAAAATTTCACAGTTTTGAAAAAAAAAATTTTTTGTTTTATTTCATTGAATTTTTTAATGTTATTACTGCTCCATAAACCTTAAAAGGCAGTCGGAACATTCAGGGCTTCGCCCTGATACGAGCAGTCTTGTTTAGATATAGATTCAAGAGGAAGCTGGAAACAATGTGGGGCCCTAAAAGTTGTGACTACTATATATTGTCTATTAAATAGTTCATGGTTTAAAAAATAACAAAAAAACTTTCCGAAGCAAGAAAAATTAGAGTACAGATTAGTTAGTTTTGCGTCTGGTAACGTGCTGATACAGCCAAATGGTGCGCTTAACCCAATTTGTAATGATTTCAGAGCCGGAACAATTCGCGGCTTACGCGTTATTAAGATAAAATACTCAGCGTATTTGTCAGTTATTATGATAAAATACTCCGGCAGTTTTTATATCCCTATAACCCCATTTCTGCCTTATTTTTTTAAATCTTCATCTCAGAACCCCGATATCTTTCAGATGACAAAAAAATCTCCTGAAAAATGGTTGGTCAAAAAGCCAAACCGATCACAATAATGCGTGATTTTTTACTGAAAAAACTGTGAAAAAGTGGAGTACCTCGTATCGGACAGAAAAAGCACCCCTTACTAGCTTTCTTTGAGGTAGTAAGAATCGGGCGGGAAAAAACATCAGCCAATCCATGCTAGCAAGGTTGTTTTAGTGGTGTAAATTATTTGAACTTAATGCAAAAACATTACATTCAGGAAAGTATAATCTATCAGGAGTGTATTCTCGAGTTATGTTTCGAATTTGTGCTCGAACCAAACCCCTGTCTCGACTATTCTTTTTTGGTGTAGCACTGACATGTGCACGACATTGAAAGTCGAAATAAATTGAGCACCTCGATCCGGAATTGTGTAAGAATTTGCAGCCCAACAAGTAGCTTTGCCTTATAGAGAACCTAAAAAAGTGGAGAACAAATTAGTTAGGCTTACAGAATGAGAGTGATGCCGCCACAGTGTGAGATGTTGGTCCTCTGGGCGGGTGTGGCCTCTCCGTCATAGCCACACACACCACAACACACAGCCAGAGTGAGACAGATTGCCAGAAGCAGCAGCAAGGCAGCCACGCCATAGCCCACGTAACCTCTACATTCAACCAAACACAAACATAGTCAACAGACAATTGAAAAAAGTGTCAATGAATTCAAGACTGCTCAATTGGCAGCTAACTGGCCATTCTTCCAAGATCGGACTTTTTTTAATGTTGAATTGTGCAAATAATAATCAAGGAGGTTTCCTTCATGAAAACGAATTTATTGTAAGGAAGCTGAAAAATTAAATGATCCAATTTTTAAATTGTTAATCACTTTTCAATAAATTTTTGCTTGAAAATCTTCTAAGGCTTCTACTTGTAAAAACGACATAAAATGCTTAAACTGACTTAAAATTTCTTTAAATTCCTGTCTCTTATCAACAATCAAAAAGTTATGATCAGTAAAATGAGTTATAATCGATGGGTATAACTCATAGAGTAATTTCGGATAGGGTACACCGTCTGCTCGTCACGCTATCTTATTTTCGGCCGGATAGATTCGTGCAACTTCTTAGTCTAATACCGATCCTAATCTTACTCTTATACTATCTAGTCTCAGGTTGTTTAACTAGTCTCTGCTAGGCTCAATAGATCTAGGGTATACTGGTTTATTGCGGCTGCTGAAGTACTCGGGAGAGTTCAACTAATTTCTAAGTTAAATTCAAATCTCTCTGGTGCTGAAATTACAAGTAATTTCAGCACTTACAAATAAGTGGATTGTTAGTTAGATGGATCATGATTGGTTAATATTAAATACTTTACATTGGTAAAATATCTAATTTATCCAATCATAAAATGTAGTTTAGATCAGGTTCCAAAAACCTTGGTCAGTGTCCACCTTATGTGTCCAACTTTTCGCAAACACGATTTGATTGAACTAGATTATCGTCCGAAAAAATGTTGCCCAGACTTTCGAGACTTAAAATCTGCTCGCGGCTATGCAATTTAAGACTGGGGTTTGCATATTGTGCAAATATCATTTGAATGGTGCGCAAACAGCTCAAAAAGAATTTTCGAAAAACGTACTGCGCAGATTATAGGTTAGGTGAAACAAATTTATAAAACCGAGTTTTTTGTTATAATTGGTTGTGTCTGTGTCTGTTCATAAAAAAATTGGCCACGAGAGACTCTAAAATACCTGTAAATATCGTTTGAGATGATGTCTTCATAGTCGGAAGCTTTACCGGGAAGCAGCTCTGAAATCTAGGAGAAAAAAAACATTTGCAAAACCTAAATCTATTCCGTAGTTCGATTTGTGATGCTTTCACTTACATTTGACACTTGTTTGACAATTTCTTTGTAGCAATCAGAGTGTCTACTAGCTGAAGCCTCATCTAACATCTGTAGAATTGCTGAAACAGAAAAAAAAACTTTTTTAAAGCCACGAAAACCAAGCTCATTTTTTGGTGGCCAATTAAATTTATGATGGTGTAAATGTCGGCCAAGTTCGTAAAAATGTGAGTCTAAAGAGCTATTTTTACAAGCCGTCATCTCGAAAAAAAACTGTAGAATTGAATGAAAACTCGAAAAAACGTAGAAAACTATTTGGCGAGAAAAAGGCAAATTTGAAAATTAATTGACTGATTCGACGGTTATCTAATTTTATCTGTAACTATTTTATGGTGAAAGGGTTATTTATTTTCATATATGTATATTATATGGGTGTATAGTATCAGTTGTATATACTGTTGTATATACAGTTGTATAATACAGTTTCTATATAGTAAAGGCGTATGACATGCAATTATTTTTACTTCGAAGTACTTATTTTGAAGTACTATTTTAAGTTGCAGTACTTATTTCAAAATCATAGATTAATTGTTCGTTCTTTTTTTCTCAAACTCATTTTATGCTTAAGCAATCATTTCCCAAAAAAACTTGTTTGCAACAACTATTTTTTTGTTCATAACGCACCGACAGCAAGGGACCATGGATTTTGATAGGTTATTATGGACTTCCGCGACAAAAATAATCCATTATAACCCATAACAGATGTACCATCCAGATCAAAAAATTATTTTTTTTCATCATTATAATCTTTTTTTTTTCGAAAAAAATTATATTTCCATTATCGTCCGTAGTAATCGAACTTATTCTTTTTTTATATTGATATTGATTAATTTGTCAAGATAATTGATGAAATCGTTTGTTTTAAAAACCAAAAAACCATTACAGTGCATCATAACCAATTATAATTCTTTTTCTTCTTAGTTCTTAATTGGATGGTTTTTGAAAAAATTTTGTAGAAAATTTGCAAAAATTCTGTGCCATGTCCAACATTGTTATGTTGGTGGTTAGACTAAATCGGCCGATCAAAGGATTACGCAATTTCCCCCTTAATTTCAGCTTTTTTCGGCTCTCCTTTTACGCTTCTAGCTAGTTCAGCAAATCGCGGGCACAATGAAAAAATTCTCAATCGCAAAGGAAATAAAACAATTTACAGAGCCCTTAATGAGCTAACTACTACTTAGCAGCTTCAATATTGAAGCCCGTGTCCCGTTCCGTTCAATCGCTCATCAGTTTTTGCTTGACTCGATTAAAAACTCGCCTACTCTAGCAGAGCAGCGACACAACTAGTTCAACTCGGTACTTAACTCGGGTTCCAGCGGAACTCGCTCGCACAACTATTTCAACCCGGTACTAAACTCGGGTTCCAGCGCAACTCGCTCACTAGCAATAACTGTTCTCTTCTCTGATTGAGAACCAACTACTCTTAATAGTAGCCAACAACTGTTCAGACTCTTAAAGCCTCTCCGGTACCCTCCAATTCCTTATCTTTCTTTACACTTAGTTTTACCTAAGTCACGCTATTCCCTATCAGTCCTGACATCCGCCTAAATCACCCCTCCGCACATGTTTTAAGATTATATCCCTCCTCCTGTCAACTCTGCCACGTGCCAACTTCGTTTTCTTTTATTAATCTTCTCACACTTAATAGATAACCGGCATGCGGTAGCTGTTACAATTTGACCAAGCAAACAAATGTCACACGATTCTAATCAACCAACTCCTGAACTCTGTGAATTTCAGCTCTCGAGTTCAACTCAACCTCCAAACCATGCTATGTTTACTCGGTAATCCTCCCAAGGTCTTTATTTTAATTATCCCGTTAATGGTCCGACCTCCCAAGGGTAGGGGGAGACCCTTTTCATTGGTAGCTAATTCGTTCCAAGCATTTCAAATTTTTACCTGTACTCTATTCCAATCTCGACTTTCTAGCTATCAAAGGAACGTAGTTCGTCTATAAGGGGTCAAATCAAACCAGAAAGTCACCATCGATAAGCCAAAGAAAAAAAAACCCTATCCATTCATATTTTTTAAGAAACTTAAATCTCATGCCGCGGTCCTATTACTAACAGATTGCTTTGAGACTACTTTTCTTTAGTCTAGTCGAATTTTTATTAATAGATCATTCGCCAAGCTAAACAGAACCCAATGTTTACCAAGTCCATTTTGAATTAAATCCACAACTCCAAGGTTGCTATGTAAGACTGTATCTCTATCGGCTTCTGCTCTAATTCCCAATATATAAGTTTTCCTCCCGTTTTTTAGCAAGGTGACTCATTCTCATTTCCAGGGGTTGGGCTGGGAAATACGCCACTTTCCGGTGTTAATCTTGGGGCTTTCCAACAATTTTGGGGTCAAAACGCCCAAAGGTCAACTTAAGGTCAATCTTCTGAGGTCAAACTTCCAAATTTGGGTTCAAGATCCTATGGGGGTCCTAACTAACAATTTCCATTCATATCCCATTAATACTTCACAAGTAATCCCATTTCTAAGGCCCAGCATCATTTTTTCCGGAAAAAAGGCTTTTCACACCGGAAGGAGTCGCCGGAGGGTTTTCACTCACTAGGGGTCTTTTTTCGGGGTCCGTATTTTTTGTCCATTGCCGCAAAAAAAATACGTATGCCACTGTAAATCATTTCGCGTAAATTGCCTATTTCCGGTCTACGGGGGTGTTTTTCCAATTGCTAATAGCTTCCGGTCCAACCGCCGAATTTGATTCAAACTATAATACAAGATGTATCTTGCCACTACCTATCATCACTCCATGTTTCAGCTCCCTGCGCTCCTCGGTGCTCGAAAAACGACTTCCGGAAGTTAGGGGTGGGTTTGTTTACTTAGGGTATAAAACCGGAAGTGGGGGTCTTAGGGATCTGGGGTTCCAAACTTAAGCTTCCCTTAACTAGGCCTTCAACAAACTAGAATTTGAGCCCGATACCGCCGCTAGTTTCCGAGTTCTGATATGGCCATTTACACTTCCGCGGACATTTATCACTTGCCCCCCAAGGGTCTGACGGGTCCCGATTTTTGCATGCCCGGTTCAAATCATCTCTAGTATCGCTCCTCTGATTTGCATAATATTAGCTTTCTTAGTTCCGATTTTGAAGGGAAGGGGTTCGACGATTTTGTCAAATTTTGTTTTTTGGCATAGGAGGGACGATATCTTCGAAGATTGAACTATTTCGAACTTTACCCTTTGTTGGCTGTACTATTTAACTTATTGACGAACCAATCTTACGCTCAGGTTACTATAGCATGTAAGACAGTATAATTGCCAATTCTACAGTCTTCATTTCTAGCATATTATTCTGTCGAACAATGCTAAAAACAATTCTTTTTACCGTCTCTCTACTAAGGTATATAAATCTACTAATCTAACACCTCAACTCGACTCTTTGTCTAATATCTAATCCCTCTTTCAACAACAATTTTTTTTGGATAACAAGATTTTCGCTTTTTCTGCTATACTACACCGCCTTGTACGACTCTCCAGTTTTTGACACAACTTATATGCACCATCGTTTACGTGTTGCAACGCAGCGAACCGTGGGCTTCAGTTTCCGTAGACTCTTTCATAATCAATTTATCTATGTTAGCACCAAGGGTTGCTTCCTTGAGTGAAGCAACTAAAAGTCTAAGAAAGATTTTCAAGGCGTTGTGAAATGCCTCCACCATTCTATCGAAACTATAAAGTGTTCAACCAAAAATTTCACTCAGTTTCTATCCGTCCTACTGGTAGAGATACTTCTAATGCAATTATAAATGTCGCGGATGAGATTAGTAAGGTAGAGAGGGAGAAAGAGTTTTCAGTTTCACTCACTGCAATCCGGCAACTTCACACTTCCGATCTCTCACCTCAAGTCTTCTACTGTCATTTCCATCTGTCCTCGAGCACGAGGTGCCTGTAGTCCTGCTGCGGCACCGTCTAGTCACCTTCTCCGTCTTCATTTGTCACCTTATCGTCGGGTGGTCGCCAGCACTGCTTGGGGACCTCGCATTCAGATTTAACCCAGCCCCGGTCAACCTCAGCTTCCCCGAATGAGTCCAGACTTTTTTCATCGATCAATGCGAGTTGGCAACCTTCTTTTCTTTAAGCCCCACTTCCCTTCTGGCGTCGAATCCAGCTCGTTCTTCGTCTGTTTGGCATAGCTTGAAAGGCCTGAATGAACCTTCTGAGCTGCTACTCGCTTGCAGATTTTGACGTTCGTCCCATACTTCCGTAGACATTCTATGTTTGCACGTGGTTTCCGTCATCTCTTGGCACGATTCAGCCCAAGTACTTTTTGTTTCGTACGTGTTATTGTCATCTGGCCTTTGAACGGTTTCTTTCATCATCTGTCCTCCCGCAGAGACATTGTCCCCACTACTCAGAGAACCATCTGCAGTCTCGTCCTCGTCAAAACTCAACTCATCATCGTCAGATCCGTCGAAAGAGCCCTTCGTGTCGTTCTCATTCCCGCCCGGATCAATCGTTACATCTTTTCTCTCCCGTCCAACCATCGTGAGTACGCTTCGTGTATCGTTTCTGTGTGACAGCAAGGATGTAATTAGGCGACTCAAAATTGGAAGGAAACGGCAACATTATCCAATTCCACGCATTGACTCCCCCACTTCAATCAATTTTCCACTCGTAACCTCGCCTTTTACCACAGCTTTCTCTTCACTATGCTCATCGACCGATTTCACATTGTGTCCCGTCTCCTTTGGTCAGACGTGTTCCATTGAGTTGTCGTCGGGTTCGCAATTCTCCAGATCACCTTCTCTCAAAGAGCCATGACTCCTTCCCTTTCACTCGTTTTCCTGACCGCTACTTTCGGAAACTTCGGTGCCGACTCGCTCGGCAGCGTCGTCAACTGTTCCCACTTTGCCGGTTTTATTTTCGCGTGTCACTGCCACGTCAAACCCAGCCATTTTTGAGCCAGAACCTGCACTCTCGGTGTAAGCCAGCGCCCACTTTAGCGGCTTCGCACTCTCCGCCTCACAAGAGTCTGTAGACACATCTGCGTTGACGCATACTCTGCCTGTCTCCATTCCATCTCGGACGCGAAATCGCCCAGGATGGAATCCCAGGACATCTGAATCTAACCTCAATTGGACTACTGCACTTCTTTCCAGTTTTCAAAACATCGTTCTTCATGTCGAAAACGAAATCCTCGTTCCGTTCATACCAAACGAGTCCAAATGTTAGATCAACATCCAGTCCATCGACCACCAAGACATCGATCCTTCTGTTAAATTGTCCCAGTTGCAGCACAGCCGACCCTTTGCCGACTACATCCAAACTTTCTCCGATTTTTTGTCTCAAGAATTTCCTCGGCCTGTCTCAGGGGCACCTCTGATCCAATCGATCGGTAGGTTTTGTAGCTTAACAGGGTCCATTCAATGTCCCGATCCAATTCAATTTTGGCCGCCCTTCCGTTGACATAATCATTCGTGAAGGCGCGACATGGCATCCAGTACTTGTCGTCCTGTTCCACAGAAGTCGATGCAACCATCTTCTCACCTGTGTCCGATATTGGCTCACAACAAAGTTCTTCTCCCTTGTAAGCGTTCATCTGCTTCTTTGCTCCTTCTTCTCACCCAGCTACAGAATGCATTGGCGATACTCCAACTAGATCATTTTTCTGGGGTCGCAAAGCTGAATCCCATTCGAACGGCACTGCAGAGTTCGGATCGGCATTCGTGAAGATTTTCTTTGACTTCTCATCATAGAAACTTCCTATACATTCGTTCATCTATCGAGTACTCGGAACCATGTCCGTGTCAATCTCGTGGTTCTCCATGACTACGGTTGGAAAAATCTCTTTAGTCTCCCCAGCTTGATCTCCACGGAAATTAATCCCACCACTTCAACATCTCGGACATTTTTGTCACATCTTCCAATCAATCTTCCGATCAATCAAAACTTTCTCCGATTTTTTGTCTCAAGAATTTCCTCGGCCTGTCTCAGGGGCACCTCTGATCCAATCGATCGGTAGGTTTTGTAGCTTAACAGGGTCCATTCAATGTCCCGATCCAATTCAATTTTGGCCGCCCTTCCGTTGACATAATCATTCGTGAAGGCGCGACATGGCATCCAGTACTTGTCGTCCTGTTCCACAGAAGTCGATGCAACCATCTTCTCACCTGTGTCCGATATTGGCTCACAACAAAGTTCTTCTCCCTTGTAAGCGTTCATCTGCTTCTTTGCTCCTTCTTCTCACCCAGCTACAGAATGCATTGGCGATACTCCAACTAGATCATTTTTCTGGGGTCGCAAAGCTGAATCCCATTCGAACGGCACTGCAGAGTTCGGATCGGCATTCGTGAAGATTTTCTTTGACTTCTCATCATAGAAACTTCCTATACATTCGTTCATCTATCGAGTACTCGGAACCATGTCCGTGTCAATCTCGTGGTTCTCCATGACTACGGTTGGAAAAATCTCTTTAGTCTCCCCAGCTTGATCTCCACGGAAATTAATCCCACCACTTCAACATCTCGGACATTTTTGTCACATCTTCCAATCAATCTTCCGTTGAACGGCAGTACAACCGGTCGTGGCTGCAACGTCTGAAAAGCATCCAGTAGCATCAAGTTGCCCACAATCTTGTCGACAAGTTCTGTGTCCATATACACGCCAGTTGCGAACGCATTCACAAACTTCCTGAGAGTTTCAACTGATCTCGTTCTCCACCCTGCGTTTGATTTGACTTCAGTTGCGACCTCAACGTTACCCTCGCTAGGTAAAAAATCGAAAAACTGGGTCTCGGCGCGGGCAATGAGCTCTGCTTCACCGCTACGTGATCCTTACATGACGCCCTCTTTGCCAACAGGCTCGGCCAATACACCAAACCCTTCGTGGGCCAGCTGGTTTTCGTCTTTAACTTTGCTCGTTGCTCTTGGGATCTCTGGGTTTCTGCCCCCGTCAAGCACAACTTCGAAGTGATGTGAAATCGTTTCTTCGCAGTCTTCGATGATCACCTCAACTGTTCCTTCCCTTCCAGTCCGTAGCACTCCTCTGGGACGTTCGAGGAGCATCCCGTGTCGTCCTTCCAAATGTTTGAGGCTCATTACGACGTCGACTTCTATCTCAGTAGCCGCCACCACAACGACATCCAGTCGCTCGGTGAATGTCCCAATCTGCACATCCACTTCTGCCTGGCCCAAAAAAACAACGTCATTAACCTGATCATCCCACCACTCGTGACTTTTCCCGTTGACCGCCTCAAGCTGAAGGGAAGATTCTAGGATCATGAAAGCCCATACATTCATCATGTGGACTGCAGTAGTCTCTTCCAGCTCCATCCAAATTAGGAGGTTGTCCACAAACCCAACAACCAAGTGCTGTTTCGGGCAAACCTCGTTTGGCCCTTCAGCCGCTTCCAGCACCAATCTACTGCCGGATGAATCGTCGTTATCATTTCGTCTCGAATAAGTTATAGTAGTTAAATCGGGTTCGGTCATCGTGGTTTGTTCGCTAACCATACTTGTATTCGGCTTCTTTGATTCTTCCGAATTTCTCATCGTCATTTTCTTCTTAGTCCCAACTGCTTCCTCGTTCAGCACGATTGTGACTGTTTTTGGTAGTTTCTCGAATTTCACTGAGACTGGCTGCATAGCATTAGTCTCGTGGCAGATGGCTGACTCTTTGTCGCTCATAAATAGACCATGACACTCTTTGAGCTCCCGAGCACTGAGGACCACATAGGAGTCAAGCAAGCCCTTGCCGACAATGATCAATGTGAACACCTCCTGGAAACTTCCAAATTCAATCTTCGCCCTGATGTATCCAAGGGTCTCAACTTTTCTATTTTTCTCTTTGAAGGTTCCTTCCAACTTCCACTGAACCTCCGGACAGCGGCAGCGAACCCGAGGAGCTCGAGCAGTCCTTCAGATATCAGATTGCAATCTGTCGTATTGTCAATCTCGATATCCGCTACCTCGCCGCAGACTCTGCCACAAACGAAAGCTCGTCTCTTGTCAGCCCATTCGAGTCTGGGTGCACCCAATTCTCGTGCGGAGACTCTCGGACCGTCGGAGTGGGCTACACTCTTCCACATCCTACTTTGGTCCAAGGGAGGGCCTATCTCTTCCAACAATGGCCCCGAACTACCGCCTGCATGAATACAGCGCCGCTGATAGTCCACCCTGATTTCTGAATTCCTCTTTAGTGTGCTGAGACTGATCAACATAGGTACGAACAAGTCCTCGACAACAATAACTGCTTTTTTCTCGGTTATTGATCTTATCTCCAACTTCATGAACGTCCAGCCATGAATGACAGCGCCGTCATGCCTTGGACCGCAGTAGCTCTTCAGTTCGTTCCTCGGTTGCGTCATTCTAAACTCAGCGTAGTTGATACAATTCGAACAACCCAAACTCACTAGTTTGGTTCCCAGCAGAAACACATCATCAACTCTCGCTTTGAAGAATACTTCGTTTGCTGCTAGGTTGCCCCACTTTATTTTCTTCGTCGTGGTTTAGTCTACTCTTCGTCAAACACTCGTCGTTGCTGGATCCAAAGATCGTTATTACGGGAGTCGTCTTCTCTAAGCACATTTTCACTCTACTTAAGAGTCCGCAGAGTTCCTCCCCTTTATACTCTGTACTAGCGAGGGACACCAAGACACGATATGACCCACAATCCCGAAAGGGTTATGTTGGTAATTAGACTAAATCGGCCGATCAAAGAATTACGCAATTTCCCCCTTAATTTCTGCTCTTTTCTCCTTTTACGCTTCTAGCTAGTTCAGCAAATCGCGGGCACAATGAGTAAATACTCAATCGCAAAGGAAATAAAACAATTTACAGAGCCCTTACTGAGCTCACTAATACTTAGCAACTTCAATATTGAAGCCCGTGTCCCGTTCCCTTCAATCTCTCATCAATTTTTGCTTGAATCGATTCAAAACTCGCCTAATCTAGCAGAGCAGCGACACAACTAGTTCAACTCGGTACTAAACTCGGGTTCCAGCGGAACTCGCTCGCACATCTATTTCAACGCGGTACTAAACTCGGGTTCCAGCGCAACTCGCTCACTAGCAATAATTGTTCTCTTCTCTGATTGAGAACCAACTACTCTTAATAGTATCCAACAACTGTTCTGAATCTTAAAGGCTCTTCGGTACCCTCCAATTCCTTATCTTTCTTTACACTTAGTTTTACTTAAGTCACACCATTCCCTATCAGTCCTGACATCCGCCTAAATCACCCCTCCGCACATGTTTTAAGACTATATCCCTCCTCCTGTCAACACTGCCACGTGCCAACTTCGGTTTATTTTATCAATCTTTTCACACTTGATAGATACCCGGCATGCGGTAGCCGTCACAATTTGATCAAGCAAACAAATGTCACACGATTCTAATCAACCAATTCCTGAACTCTGTGAACTTCAGCTCTCGAGTTCAACTCAACCTTCAAACCATGCTTTGTTCACTGAGTAATCCTACCAAGGTCTTTATTTTAATTATCCCGTTAACGGTCCGACCTCCCAAGGGTAGGGGAGACCCTTTTCATTGGTAGCTAATTCGTTCCAAGCATCTCAAATTTCTACCTGTACTCTGTTCCAATCCCGACTTTCTAGCTATCAAAGGAACGTAGTTCGTCTATTAGGGGTCAAATCAAAGCAAAAAGTCACCAGCGGGAAGCCACGTAAAATCCCCGTCCTTTCATACTAATTAGGAAACTTAACTCTCATGCAGCGGTCCTATTACTATGAGATTGCTCTGGGACTACTTTTCTTTAGTCCAGCTTAATTGTTTTGAATAGATCATTTGCCAAGCTAAACAGAACCGAATGTTTACCAAGTCCATTTTGAATTAAATCCACTACTCCAAGATTGCAATATAAGAATGTATCTCTGTCGGCTTCCGCTCTATTTCCCAATATATAAGTTTTCCTCCCAATTTTTTGCAAGGGGACCCATTCTCATTTCCAGTGGTTGGACTGGGAAAAACGCCACTTTCCGGTGTTAATCTTGGGGCTTACCATGAAATCAAAACGCCCAAAGGTCAACTTAAGGTCAAATTTCCGGGGTCAAACTTCCAAATTTGGGTTCAAGATCCCATGCGGGTCCTAACTACCAAGTTCCATTCGTATCCCATTAATACTTCACACGTTGTCCCATTTCTAAGGTCCAAAGTATCACTTTTTTCCGTAAAAAGGCATTTAACACCGGAAGGAGTCGCCGGAGGGTTTTCACTGACCAGGTTTTTTTTTGGGGGGGGGGGGTCCGTATCCTATGTCCATGGCCGCAATAAAATACTTATGCCACCGTTCATCATTTCGCGTAAATTGCCTATTTCCGGTCTAAAGGGGTGTTTTTTCAAGTGTTAATAGCTTCCGGTCCAAAGCCCGGATTTGATTCAAATTATAATACAAGATGTATCTTGCCATTACCTATCATCCCTCCAAGTTTCAGCTCCCTGCGCTTCTCGGTGGCCGAGAAACGACTTCCGGAAGTTAGGGGTGGGTTTGTTTACTTAGGGTATAAAACCGGAAGTGGGAGTCTTAGGGGTCTGGGGTTCCAAACTTAAGCTTCCCTTAACTAGGCCTTCAACAAACTAGAATTTGAGCCCGATACCGCCGCTAGTTTTCGAGTTCTGATAGGGCCATTTACACTTCCGGGGACCTTTATCACTTGCCCCCCCCCCAAGGGTCTGACGGGTCCCGATTTTTGCATGCCCGGTTCAAATCATCTCTAGTATCGCTCCTCTGATTTGTATAACATTAGCTTTCTTAGTTCCAATTTTGAGGGGGGGGGGGTTCAACAATTTTGTCAAATTTTGTTTTTTGGCATAGGAGGGACGATATCTTCGAAGATTGAACTATTTCGAACTTTACCCTTTGTTGGCTGTACTACTTAACTTAATGACGAACCAATCTTACGCTCAGGTTACTATAGCATGTATGACAGTAGAATCGCCAATTCTACAACCACATTAACTATGGTTATCAATTATGCTGAAATAAACTAAAATCTCTGTAAAAATGGCATTTTACTTCGAGCAACTGATTTTTTTCAATTTTTTTTCCCGTATAAACAAAATTAACATTATAACTTATGATTTTGGGTGACATTTCTTAGAATCCTTTTGCTCTCCTTATGTTTTCGGACAAAGTCAAAGTTATAAAGCAAAACTCAAAAACACGACTTATTTAAAATTTCTGGAAAAAATGCTTCTCCTAGTTTTTTTTCCCACGCTATTAGTGGGTTTAATTATTTGAAGAATTATTATTGGTTTTTTTGTTTTCGGACAAAATCTAAACTATAAAGCAAAACTCAAAAACAAGATTTATTTAAGATTTTTGTGAAAAAAGATACTCTCAGTTTTTTTTAATAGTAAGATTAGTGCTACGTAGTAAGGGTTTCTTTAACTTGAGAAACAAATATTACTCCTAGATAGTTCATGAATGAGAAACTAAATGTTTTTCATGTAGGTTTCTTAAATCACATAGGTTTCCATACGTACTAAACTATATGGATTTGTTTTCAATTCAAGACGTTTTTAATTCATAGAAAATGCAAGAATTGAAGTTTTGGTCAACACTTCCTTAATTTTTCTAAATTTTAATTATTATCTTACGCTCTTTGGAAGCCTTAAATTTTAAAGAATGCCACGTAGTTAGGCATTAATATTTTGATGAGCGCCCTGTTTTTAAGACTGAGGAGGCATTGTTTTGTTTCCTTGAGAACTCTAAAATGTTAGGCGCAGTTTTTCAATCATTTTTTTTTCGACCTTTTTGGTAGGTCGAACAAATTGATTTTCTCAGCTATCCCAAATCACTATCTCAAAATAGTACAAAGGAGGGACCCTTTGGGTCGGCATGGGGCCAAGTCTCTGAAGTCCCTGCCTCACTCCCTCCCCCCTTCCCCCATGAAATCCGCTATTGTTTGTAAGTAGGTTGGCGATCTGTTACTTCGTTAATGGTTCTGAGAAGCCAGGCGCAATTTTTTCCGCCATAGCCAGTCGTAGTTTTCTCTCAAGGCCATAGTTTTTATGATTGCAACTTCTTAGGTTTAATAACTTTTTTTCCTAATGGAATTTTTTGATTACCGAACAGCAGGACTTTGTCAAATGTTGTAAGAACAAACATTAGTTAGCGATGTATATGATTTGAAATACAATTTGGCACAGGGCGGATTTAGAGCGTTGAATTTGGAATATGATTGGGAACCCAGTAGGAAAAAGACCGGCTGTTTTTCCTTTTCCCCCCATCTCACATGAGAATCAATTTTATAGTCTAAGGAGTGGTTTTACAAGGTTAACTATGAAAACTAAATATGTTTGCCATGGCCTAATTTATTTGTATGTCAATTTTCATGACAATCGGACAATGCGAACAGTAATTTTAATTATAAAAAATTGCAGGTGGGGGGAAAATGAAAAAGAGCCAAAAGCACCGAAGTTTCCGAACCGCACCGAAGTTTCATGGGTAATAATCGATTATAATGGATTTTCGTTGACCAAAATGTTGTCAATATAATCGATTATCATGTCAAAATTAGACCACATAATCGATTTTTAATCGATTATAATCGATTATTTTGAAAAAATTTAAATCCATTATAATCCATTATAATCGATTATAATCCATTTTTGTTTTCAATATAATGGATTTTTTTTGTACATAAAATCCATAAAAATTGACTATATTTTTTAAATAATGACTCATATTTTTGCAACTTTCTGCAAAACTTGAACGAAGAACACGTTCATCCAGGGGCGGCCAATGTGTAGTAATTTTACAAAAAAGCCCAAAAACGGCATTTTTGACCAGCTCCTCACGTCAACCCCTCCGCCCCAACGTACCCCCCCCCACGTAACCTCCGCCCCACGACGTACCCCCCTCACGTACCCCCATCCCCCAACGTACCCCCATCCCCCCACGTACCCCCCCCCCCCCCCCCCCCCCCCCACGTAACCTCCACCCCACGACGTACCCCCCTCACGTACCCCCATCCCCCAACGTACCCCCATCCCCCCACGTACCATCCAACCACGACGTACCCCCCTCTCTCTCTCTCTCTCTAGTTAGGGGACATCTAACTGTAGAACGGGTAAGAGTGGGGGGGGGGGGTGGGGGAGTTGGTGTGGGATCTAGAGGTAACCTTTTGTAATTTTTCATAACTCGATTGAAAATAAGAAAAAATGAAATTAAGCGAGAGAAGAAAATAACTAACTTAAGCTTAACAAAATTATGAAAAATGAAAACATACAAAAAGATTTGAATAAATAGATTATAATCCATTATAATCGATCAAAATGGATTTTTTTTCTTTTGATTATAATCGATTATATTGGGATTTTATTGCTCAAAAAACATTATCATTATAATCCATTTTCAATCGATTATAATCGATTATTTTTGTTATTTTGTAGAGACTGACTATCTAATATAATCGATTTTTATCCATGAAACTTCAGTGCGGGGAGGTACTTAAAAAGAAATTAGACGGTTTTGCAAAACTGCAATTGTGGGAAAATAGACGAAATTCTCTGTAAAATTCTCTGCAGAAATTCTTAAATTTGTCTGCAGACAAATTGCGTTAGAAAAAAAATTGCTTGCAGTTAAATTTCGGTGGCCAAAAACTTACAAGTCAATCATGCATAATTTGTTCAATTCAAAACTCTCTTGTAATATTCGGATTTTACATTTTATGTTCATTTAAACTAATTGTTTTTGAGAGGTATTGACATTTTATGTTCTTTTTGTATTTGTGAAACTTGACTCTTGAGAAAAATGTTTGTTGGCCCTTTCCTTTTCATAGTTTTTTCGTCTAAAATGGCAGATCTGTAAAAAAGAAAATCAGTCTAATTTCGTTTTTGTAGCATCTGTCTAATTTGCTTATCGTCTAATTTCCTAGGCCCCAAAATCAGGTCTCTGTTGGATTTCGATACTGTCATCTGCTGCATGCAAAAAAACAGCTACTTTTTCAGAACTACCAGAATTTCCTAGATCCGCCTCTGGGTGTATGTGATTTCGACTAGTTCAAATGAGTCCCCTGATGTTTTTGCTCACCTTTTTGAACATCCAAAGTTTGTCCATTGGTGTCGGCCGGTATAATGTCAAACTGCTTCTTGCTCTTAATCACCAGAATCTGCATGTCTATTTCCAAATTCAACAACTCATCGTACTTCGCAAAGTTCTAAAACAGATTTCTAAACTTCTTTTATTTTTTAAGTGACTCTTTCATGAAAGTTGAACCAAATTACAAAAAGTTCTATCTGCTAATCAACCAAAAACTTGAAAGAACTCAAAATGTTTTAACGGTCTATTTGGAGGATTTTCATTGGTTAGATAATTGAACCTTCCATCATGTGAAAAGCTCAGTTTTTCGATAGGAGAATTGGGTGAATACCTCGGAGATATAGCTTACCGCTTCAAAATCATCGTCGGGAGGATACAAAGTTTCTTGCGTTACTGGAATATCGTCACATTCAGAGCCACATTCACTCTTAGTCGTGTTCAAATCTTCCATCAATAATTTCAAATCGGCTAACAGAGATGTCTGATCATCGACCGCACTAGCTGAATTTTTGTTCACGTCCAAGTACAGATGCAGCAAAAGGTCTACTTGTTCGTTGAGTATATTTAGAGTACCGTTCGCTTCGGCGAACTTCGGGTTGTCTTCGATTATTTGATTCTGAATCATGACTCCCAGCGTATTTTCCGTATCTAAATTAAAGTTTTTATATGGTTTATGAAAAATATGAGGACTTTATTAAAACAGAAGAAAAATTTATTGAACACTGGGTTGAGAAGTTGTCAAAGGTAAAATTGTTTAGAATAAAAAAAAAAGAATTTTTACAAGGGTTGGCTTGATAACATAACAAGACTGCTCGTATCAGGGCGAAGCCCTGGTTGTTCCGACTGCCTTATAAGGTTTATGGGACAGTAATAACATTAAAAAAATAAATATAATAAAAAATAGAAAAAAAAACTCTAAAATTTGAATTTTTTTTTATGAAATCATCCCCCCACACACCATATAATGTATAAAAAAAATAGATTTCGCTCATTTTAACAAATGAATTATGGCAAATAAGCTTAGTTCAACCAATTTGGAGCGATAATTCTAAGACGATTAAATCTCCGCTTACGCGTTAATAGCTCGAATTATATCGCGCGTTAATTGTCCCAAATTGGTCAAAATGGCCAAAATGGCAACCTTTAAACCCTCATAACTTTACGAAAAATGATCACAGGTAAAATATCTTTTCAAATTTAAGCTCAGGACAACAATACTTTTTGAATGATATAAAAAAATTCCGTCAAAAATGGCTAGTTAAAAAGTCGAAATTTGTCTGAAAAAAAAACCCACCCCGAGCACAAATATTCCGTTACTTTCGTATCGAAAGTCGGAACAAAAATCAATAAATGTTAAAAATTGACAATATTCGATGTAAAATTATTCAAGATAATGTTTCAAATAATAAAAAATAAAAGACTGAAGAAGATAATTTAACTTACCGTTTAAGTTTAGGCTGTAGAGCACCTCCTTTAGGCTGAGTAGTTGTTTCGAAATCGCATATTGGTAGCCCTGAAAAAAATACACAACCTATTTACACGATTTCTTGACTTTTAAAGCGTTTTAAGTTCAAAGTTTTACTTAATGGTTAGACAAATATACAGGGGCGGATTTAGGGGGGGCTGGGGGGCTTCGACCCTCAGGGATTCGACCCCCTGCCGACCCAAAGGGTCCCCCCTTTGATACTTTTTCAGAAATCCATTTTTGGCCGGCCGACCCTAAAATTTTTCTAAAGGCGCCTTCGGCGCCAATATATACTAACTTTGAGGGGGAGCGCGCGCCAAAAAAAAAGCGATTTTTTTGTCAACATTTTTCAAAAAGTGCCCAAAAACGGCTTTTTTGACTGTTTTTTTCAAAAATTTGCCTGAGGCGCAGAAATTTTTGCCAATATAGGGGCAAAACAGTGCTTTGGTAGAGCTCGAAAAATCAATTTGGTCGACCTAAAAAAAAAAAAAGGTCGTCAAAATTTTGGAAAATTTTTTGAAAATCAGCCCCCCCCCCTCGAGAAAATCCTAGATCCGCCCCTGCAAATATATCAATTACATTAAAAGTGATATAACAAATCAAGTTACATAGAGATACAAAAAATTATAGTCAAGGTAAATCAATTTATTATGCTGCTATCTGATTGGTCGAAAACTGGACTAAATTGGTACCTTTAATCTACTTCAAACATTACATCCCCTTTCTTAAAAGAAGAGGTCATTATTGAGTAAATGCTTTCTTCGGCAGTAAAAATGTCTTTCTTCGATAGTAAAAAAGACGAGAATGTTTATGAGCGTTTTGAGATAAAAATAAAATAACCTTCCCAAAAAAAGTGTTTAAACGCTTTAAAAACTCTTTAATGAATGACTTTAATTTCATTACAATGACAATTTTAATTATAGATGTTCAAAAGGACGGGGAGGGGGGTTGGTCTTTTATATTTTCAGAAGAGAAAATTAGTGACCTTTTCCACGTTTTTGCTGTAAGTCCTGAGATCAGTTTTTCCATTCTCCAGGGTAGTCTGCAGATTGTCAGTGGAAGACCCGAGGTCAAAGTTCACCCAAAGAAGCATCAGGCCACATACCCTAAATCAAAAAAAAAATATTCATGTAATAATTAAATAAATCCCTATTAAAATAATTTAAATACAAAAAATATTATTAAATAAATCCCATGATCGCGCCGCACCGTACCTCGTTTCCCGACCGAATCTGATTTTGTAACCAAACAAAATAAGATCAAAATGACTCACCCGAATTTTACTGAAGCTAAATTCTATTGAAATTATAAATTTATTGGGAATACACAGGGCCGGATTAAATTTTTTCAAACGCACAATTTTCTAAAGTCATTCAAATTTTATAAGGTTTTTGGGTTGACTAATATCTTTTCAGAGCTCTCATCAAAGATCATAAGACACTATTATGGCAAAAGCTTAGGCAGTTCAGACAACTTTTTGTGAAAACAGTTCGAGATTGAGTTTTTTTTTACAACACAGCACAAAGCAATGCCGCAATGCCACTAATTTTTTCTAGAGATTATTTTAATGTTAAGAACCATTTATCTATCGAATCCAATATCAAGCAAGTATTGCCGGTTACTGCCCGTACCGAGAAAAATCTTTATATCTGACCTGAAATACTTTATATCTAATCTAATTTCCGGTCAGAAATTCTTTTTGAAATTTTTATATAAAGCAAGAATTTTCTTAAGTTTCGTAAGTTTTCGTCTTAATTTTGAGCAGCAATTAGCTAAATCTAGGCTATAAAAACTTCTCCTGGTGAGTCTCGATCCCCTGACCATCCGATTCCTTTGTGTTTGCTCGAACCACTTGTCTACAGTCCTTGATAAAAATTACTAGTTTTAGCAGAATAACAATTGTTGTAACAAGTGTAATTTTGCATTGCATTGATACTGTTGTTATGTATACTCGAAGCATGTTTATCTCGTTGCGGTTGAGCAGTGAACTGTTGTTTGTTATTTTTTTCCAGAAACTGTTTATTTCTAAACAAAAAAAGAAAAAGATCACTTCTGCGCAAAAAACACGAGAAACTAGGCAAGATTACCTACACAAAACTTCTATCTAGAAAAACAGCCTCCGTTGTAGCACACCCTCACTGGAGTTTCATGGACAATAATCGATTATAATGATAAATTGTTGTCTAAAATGTTGTCAATATAATCCATTATCGACTTTTTTTTTCAAAAAAACACAATCCATTAAGATCCATAATAATAGATTAAAACCCATTTAAAATTAACCTTACATTTTTTTGCGCAATTATTTGCAAAACTTCCAACATTTCTTCGTTACTCACGGCCTGCTCGCAATCTAAACCTACTCAAATTACGCTACCTCACTTAGACCAAGTAGAGAAAACTTAAATAAAAAAAATGATGATAAAAGTGTAAGTTTATGAAATGTAATACGGAGCAAAATAGAAAAAAAGATAACTTTGAAAAAAAATTGCGAAACTCATAATTAAAAAAAACCTTATAATCAATTATAATCTATTATAATGGATTATATTGATTAAAAGTATTATGATTATTAACAATTTTTAATTGTTTATAATCAATTATAATCGATTGTAATAGATTATATTGATAAAAAAATACTATAATTATAATCCATTCTTGATGGATTATAATAGATTCTTACTGTAATTTTATAGATACTGGTTATAAAATGACAATATAATCGATTATTATCCATGGAATTCCAGTGCAGGCAGCGTTTTTCAACACCTTTTTTTGGTTTTTTTTCTGCAAAAATTTTTGAATTTTGATTCCCAAAACGGCCCTTAAAAAATCCAAAAATTATTCTTTTTGACTAAAACTAATTTTTCATGGCTTAATTTAAGCCGAAATAAGTTATTGTATGCCTGCACGCTCACCTAATTAGATCGAAATTAGACCAAACACCAAAAGTTTCAAAGCATTTTTTCTCGTGATTCAACATTTGTCACTGTGTTCTCTTAATCATATCTGAGGTCCACGGTGAGATTTTGAACAAGAGTAAACTTGAGCTGCCTAGCTGAGGAGTCAAGCAACCTTTTGTGAGCTCGCAGCATCCCCAAAAACGCGTTTGTTTCGAAGAAAATCTAACAAATCAAAAGCCAACGTTTCATGCCTGAGGTTCATTCAAACAAAATTCGCCCCCTCCTTAATCCGCCCCTGACTTCAAAGCATAATTAAATGGCAGATTTTAATGTCTGAGTTACAAATTAGTCTCAATGCCCATGAATTTCCCCTTGCTGCCAAAGTACCCAGGTTTGGCCTCATAATTATTCATTTTTGGAATATCTTTTTGATTTAATTTTTGATTTAAACACAATCGCTTTGTTGCTTCGATTCATTTTATGATGACTTTGTATGATACCAAACACTTGGACTTAGTGAGCTGATGAAATGTTTCTTCGTTTGTTTCATTTGAGCTCGTCTATATTTGAACTATTGTGTAAGTCCGACTAACGAAGAAAGTGATGAAATAATTGAGTTCGGAGTGAGTTTTTTTTTATATCAATTTCAAATTCTAATAACAATTCTTATATCATAAAAGCTACTGACGTCCTTAGCTTAAAGTCAAAAATTATTTACTTTTTTACTTGCTATTTTTAAGTCGTGTTTTTTTGTTTGGTCAAAAATTATAACTTAGACGACTTTTAAAAATTTTGATTTTGATGAATCTTATCATTATTTTATCGTATGAAATGAGCCATTTCGTACAATAACTTAATAAAATGAGCCAAAACTTCCTTGCCTTAAGAAGTCAATCAAAAAATTTACGTTTAAAGTGTGCATATGTTTAATAGTGAAACATTAACAAACAAACTAAAAAGGAAAATTTTTGGTGCCCCACTCTTTAACCCCACGTTATCTAACCCCCAATTTTATGAACCCATAAAACGATAGCCCAAAAACACAATTTAACCCCCTATCAATACCGATAATTTGTTTCAGATTAAGTCCTTTTTATAAGTACAGGAGTATTCCAATTAGGTGTACTAATTGCGACCTGAAAAGCCAGTCTTAATTCACTTGATGCCTCTAGCATCTCAAAAATAATTGCAAATCGAATAGTTGAAGAATTATTCCCTCATTCACAGGTTTAAAACAGAGTTAATCTACATGATGCTAATTGCAAGGATTTCAAGATTTTTAAAAATGTACTTAAAATCATACCACCTTTCAATTGAACGATTGTTTTACCATTATATGAGCTAAAATGTTTGAAGACTTTTTCCATTTTACTTCATCCTCCAAAGACAAAAAAACTTTAGTGGTATCAGGCCACGAGTATTATTTTAAACGAAAGAATAAAAACAGCTATTAACTGAAATTGTTCAAAATACTAGGCTCATAAATAGTAGGGGAAATTCAAGTAACATCCAATCGCACCATAAAGGAATCGGAAAAAAATTGCAAAAATTGCTTTTGCCTTTATTTTTGGATCTTATTACGTAAAAGTCGGGTCCCGAACCAAGAAGATCTATTCCCCCTTCACTATGGAACCAAAAAGATGTGGCAACATCCGGTTTGGCAAGAACAACAAATGCTGATGATAGGTCTGGCATTATGGCATACAGTCATATTTCAGTGGTTCACATCCTAGTTTTTGGAAAGTAATCGCAAACCTGTAGAAAAACACTTCTCTTCAAA
This sequence comes from Symsagittifera roscoffensis, assembly GCF_963678635.1. NCBI lineage: Eukaryota > Metazoa > Xenacoelomorpha > Acoela > Convolutidae > Symsagittifera > Symsagittifera roscoffensis. The sequence goes on along the minus strand of NC_087070.1, from coordinate 47,923,223 downwards.
AAAATAGTTTCTTTAACGCCTCGAGCGGGCACCAAATTACAGAATTACTTTTTTAGTTTTACGTCAAATTACATTTCATTACGTTAATTTACGTTATAAAAATTAGGTTATAAAAGTTACGTTACATTTTACTCTAAAATCATTGCCATTTGAAAAAAGCTTAGATTAGATTGATCAAAGTTTTAGTCAAAACCAGTTTTCTTTCCATAATTCTTTCAAATTTAGCCAATTGACCTGTTATTAGTAAAAATAATTTCAAGATCAAGTCCAATTTTGGAGCAATCTAATCATTTTTGGTTATTAATTTGAATCATGCCGATCGGATTTGTTTTCAAGTTCCTATTAAAGTCTTCTAGACAATTGACAAGGTCATTTCCACTCAAATCTAAAACGAATTTAGCAGCTAGCATGTTTTTCTCTGTGCTTCGCAAAAATTTTTGCAATTAAAGCTTTGATGTTTACCGACGCTGTGGTTCTGTATTCTTTTTCAGTACGTTTCACTTTGATTCTAACATTTAGTATTAAATAGGGGTTAAATTGTAGTGGGGTTATCTTATTCTGGGTTTATATGAGAGGGGGTTAAGAAAAAGGCGGTTAAAAAACGCGGAGTGATAAGCTTGGGAACCAAATAGTTATAAATGAAAGGATTTGTCATGGCAACTGAACGAAGGAAAAAACAGTTATGTTATCTGCTCTAAAAGCAAAATACCAAAAGAAAACAACTTGTATGTGGGAGATCTATGAATGCGTTCAAACTCTCCTCTGACATAATTTTGGTGGATTTAAATTGATATACTTCTCGAAATATTTTTTTTTGTGAACTCTTATCAAATTTTTAAACTCCACCAAGCCCAGTTTAATACAGACAAAAAGATAAGTTTTTTGATTCATTAACCAAGAACATATTTCGCCATATTTCAAAAGTTCTGATTCGTTTCTCTTAGGAGTATTTCTTAAGAGAAACAAATCAGACCTTAAAATGAAACTGTTTCAGAAATTCTTTTAATTTTGATTGAAAAAATTATATTTATTTCGAAATAAAATTCCGCTCGAAGACGTTCCTCTTAAAAAGGACATCATTCTCTATTCGATGCTGACAATTGCTAAGGTCGTTAGGTAAATACATATTGGACGCCAAAGTAATTGCAATCAACTAGCTGCCTCGAGCTCCAAATATTTGGCAATGTGTCTAAAAGTTGATTGAAAGTCTCGAGTGACTATTCATGCATTTGATTTTTTTTTCTTTTTTCACGAACAATATAAATTTTATTGCTCAAAAAGAAAGCAAAAAAACTTGAATTCACTTGAAATACTTCTCAAACAGCGACATAAGGTTCACAATAGTTTCAAAAAACGTTGGCGCCAGAATTAAAAGAAACAAAATGACCAAATTTTAAAAAGAAATTTGAACACGTTCCTTGTTTATTGTTTTTTTTAATTTTCGCTTTTTTGACGCCTTTCGTTTCTGACGCCATGTTCTTTTGGTAAAAGGGATTACCAAATATAGATAAGAGCCAATTTGAGGTCTTTCTCATTCAAATTATCACCACTTTATCGCAAAAAAAATGTGCACTGCGACGAAAGTAACCTCCTTCATTTGGCTGTTTTTAATCGAAAAAAATCACGTGGTGTCAAAATGGAGACGGAAAAGGCAGGGAATAAATCTTCTTTCGACGGGCCGGAGACTTAAAGCAAGATGGCTCTCAATTAGACAACCTTCTGCAATGGTAATTTCAGAAGCAGATCTATATTGATTAAAGTGCATCAAAAAATTGATTATTATGAACTTCAAGCATAGTTCTTTGTTTTTCGAAAATTGTAAAATTCTTTTTTGTCTCATATAGCCTCGTCTCAAATCACGGTAAATACTTTTTTTCAATGTTTCAACTCGCCTAGAACAAATAGTTGAAACTTTTCGTAAGTAAACAACAGATAATAAAACGATAAGCATTTAAGCACTACCCTAGAGTCGATATGCCAGAAGAAAAAACTTTTTTTTGCAATTCGGCTGGAAATTGCACCTATTTGATAAACCCTTATGCGATAAAAGCTATTCGAGAATGCTATTCAAATAGGTTCCTTAGGGATTTGACTGGGATAAATTGGGATAAAAACCTTCGTAGCTAGCTCAATCTACTTATTCGTACAAAGAATGGGTTGGGTTTTTATTGAGTCGTGATGTAACGTGAACTTATTAAAGACAATGACCTTTACTCTAAACCAATTTGAAACTAGAAAATAGTCATTTTTAGCATCTCTGTCAGGAATATTTAGACATTTTCATTAACCCGAAGCACATTTACTGGCAAAAAGGTCAAAATTTTAAATTAAAGTTGACCGGTACTTTTACCACCTGAGACTTTTAAAATTCAGGCCAGCAGAAGCAAGAAATGCAACAGGAAATTGCAAAAAGGCCATATCGTATCCTTTTTTAGATCGTGTTAATTAAATTTTAGTAATGTTTTTTCTTCATTTTTTGATGCAATTCGCTATGAATAAGAATTATCCGTGCAGCACGAAAATTGAAGCATTTACAAAGGGGGTGTTTTGTGGAAATATTTGACAATTTGGAAGCGTTTGTCATTTTCTTATTGATTGATTATAAAACACTTCCTAATCGTTACTCTGCAGTGAGATATTGAAATGGTGATTAGTAAATTTCCTCAATGCAAAAGCTATAATACTGTAATGTAATTTGATCCAATTTGAAATGAACAAATTCATCTTATGGAGTCTAAAAACACCTGAAAAAAACCACTCGAAAAAAACTTAGAAAAAAAAGGTTTTTTTTTATCAGAGGATATAGAATTTGAAATGAATGTTGAATGACATATGATAAAATGGAACAAATGCTGTAATGCTATGGTATAAAGGCAGGATTCATCATCATTGCCATCATCATCTTCAATTCATTTTTAGCACCTTTATCAGCCAATCAACGGTGCAGTTGGAAAAAAAAATCGGTTAAAGTTTTAGGTCAAGAATAATCGTGCTGCTCTTATGTTAGCTAAATTTCGAATAGTAATCAGCAGCAGTAAAATACTCTCACTTAAAATACATCGCTTGGGTTTCTCGAATTTCCTTGAAACAGAAAATTCATGGATCCAATTTAATCTACTAAAATCTATTTAATGTGTTTATTTTTCTCCCATTTGGGTCCGCATAATCCTGTCTAACAAGTTTTCTGGAAAAAGGCTGTTTCAAAACCATTTCGACTGACCATCAGTGGTGTAACATTGTTCGAAGTGGCCTTCGAATAATCTTCAGCAACATTTGAACATTAGACAAACGTTCGAACATTCGATATTTCATTGAGTTTTTCCGTATTCTTGAGAGAAATTTGAAAATCAATATGTAATTGAAAATTTCCCAATCATGCAGAATATTTTGCATGTTCACACAACCTCCAGTAAATTTTTCCCTTTTCTTGATAACAACGTTTCCAGCAGTGCTAAAAGCACCATCAGACAAGGTACTCGAGAATGTTATGAAGAACATTTTCATCGCCAAATTAGCGAGTCACGGATAGTTAGTGTATACAACTCAAAAACACGCTGCTGAAGTAGGACCGAATGTTCGAGAGAGCGTTCGAAGGCTGAGCATCAAACGAACGTTCGAACATTCGGTTGCACCACTGATGACCTTCATGTAAAATTCTAAGAAGATCATAGCAACTCTTTAGGTTGTATAATGTATTGATGAGGTCAGCGTCTTCTTAAAAAAAAGTATTACAAAAAGACTATGGAAGACATGTTACGAAAAGCCCAGGTTGACTATCATACAAAAATTCCCCTGTCTTACCCCTTCTTAAAAAATTTGTAGTGGATGTCCCCCAACTTGCGACTGACCAATAAAAAAAAGTTCTAAGAAATTAAATAGCGTGAAAATGCTTGTCTGCATATTAGATGCAACTTTTATGAAGAGCACTACTTAACCAAAAATTTTATTAAAGCACTCCTAAAAGTCAACCAATGCTATTGAGTATATATTCAACCAGTGGAACTTGATAATCATCCAGCTGATTGTACTTTTTGATGACTTTTGAAAATAAATATAGGGTGCTTTGTTGTTTGACTATTTGTCAGAGGCACTTAGCATGGTGGTAAGGCGTTTACTTTTAAACCGTCAGAGCGTGTATTATATCTTATGCTATGGTAATGATAACGTGTGAGGACGAGCTCTCTTTTGACTTCTAGCCTAACCGATATCAGCTGCAATAGTGGTACCACGTGAAAGTTCTAGTCGCAAAAAAAGAGCTTTCCATAGCAAAATAACACAGTCTGGAATATGGTGAGATAATACAAATGGATTATCCTCGACAGCACTGTTCAGGTTTACTGATAGCTCCTCTGCGATTCACAGGAACCACATTATATGACTATGATCAGTTTTGGAATTTCAGTCGAGGTGTCAGAGTTTTGAAAGACATTTTTTTTTGCTTTCTTCCTTTAGTATTTCAAGCTTCTGACAAAAACATAATTTTCCATTTTTATAATTTTTAGAATTTCTTTTAAAATTTCGTGGCACAATTTTTTTGAAGTTACAGAACCCTTTATTTTAAATTTTTAGCAAGAGTTTTTTTTGAAGCTTGCTCAGTGAACAAGATTTGGTTTTGGTAAAAAGAACATGAACGTACCATAGATTTATTAATTGTTTCAATTGAAACACCATTTCAATTTTGGCCGGCAAAACTTCTCTCTCTTGGTCATAAATTTTTTGGAACTTCTGAACTCATAGGACCTGTTGCTCCTTTTAGCCAGTGAAAATATACATACAAGTGTTTGAGGTTTATTCAAGATGCCAATTAAAAAGTGTTAGTGCTGTTATAAAAGCCGTTTGGGTCGTTAGGAAATATTGTGCAGAGCTAGCTTGCACTGTTTGTGTCGTAAAAAAAGGTCGGTTGTGGCGTGGGAAAGCATTAAACGTGCTCAGAGTTTTCTTTAACGGTCTCCTATGTTGCAAAAGGAGAAAAACGGGAATCGTTCACTGGGTACAATTTCATGCTTAACCATTGATTTAGCTCGTTGTACGCGGGTTATTCTCTACCTGGAGTGGGGCGCTTTTATTTATTGGGGGTTGGGGTGGGGTGGTTTTCTCTGCAGGTAGTTTGGGTGGGGATTAGTTAAAGTGACATCATGTTCCAGAACTCTTTCAAATTTTTTATTCAAAACATACACGAGGATGAGGACAAAAACAATGAGCCAGAATGTGAAGAATCGTCTAGTGCAATTATCACAACTGGAAGGAGTTGCTTCCTGGTCATTCTTGGGTAACTCGTATTTGGGACGACACTTGTTGCAGCAGCACCTGCACACGAAGATGATGAGCCCAATTAGGGGAACAACGACCGCCAGAGAGAGCCCCACAACAACACAGATGGCGAAACCAAGTTGACTGTTCAGCAGCTAAACAAAAGCATTACACATGTATAAATTACGAAGGATAGACGGTGAAAAAAAATGAAATAAAATTTTTTGAGCAAATTAAAGTGTTTTTTTTTTAGAAATTTATTTTTTTAGAAAGCTTTTATAGCCCAAGAAACTCTAAAGTAAGGTTACAAAACTAGGTTTCTTATTGATATCAAGTTTTCTTAGCCTAAAATAGCAATTTCCATGTACCGAGTGTTACTCGATTGCTCGAAAAACTCAAAAGTTTCAAATCGTTTTTTGCCACTAAGACAACTTCAAAAAAAGTTTATCGTTTTTCAAAGCTCGACCCTTCCGATGACTATTTATAGTAATTGATTTTGCGCAAAAAAAAAAACAAAAAAAACGCACCTGAATTTAAAATTTTTTCCTTTTTCAATGGCCAGAACAAAAACACACTAAAGGAGACAAAACCCGGCAATGGAGATGTAATGAATACTTTCTGATTGTTCAAATTTTAACTTCATTTTTTCAAAAGATTTTCAACCAAGCAGGTGTAGGCAGAATTTTGTGAAAAGTAGCGCCAAACAAAAAAAATATGCGAGGATTTTCAAAAATAACGACCTCATTGCGCAAACGTCCATGAACTAAGCACTCTCTTAATTTTCAAGCGAAAGCCGGGAAAACTGAAGGAAGATTTTTTTTGTGTAATTAATTTTGCGGGCTCAAAACAATTACACCTAACGGATTTTTCTGAAGGAGTGTTAAAGCCAATGTTGACTATTTTTGAGGGAGAAAAATGCCAAAAACCAGAAAAAAATTGCAAATTTTTCGAAAACGTCTCTAACACGTCATTTTGGACAACTTTTTCTAAAAATTAGCCTCCGAAGCATAAAAAATGTTTTTTACTGTTCCGGAAGATTTCGTAAAAAATGTCAACAGCTCGAAAGAGAAAAAAATCTTATAACATTTTGTTGGAAAGTTCGCCTCCGTCTCAAGAGACTCTTAGATCAGCCTCTGTATTAAACACCACATTGAAGCTTCTTCATCAGTCAAAGTTTTGATAAAAAAATCAAACTAGAGCTTTCTATCAATTCATTGACAACTCGAAAAATCAGACAACTCGAAAAATCAAACAACTCAAAAAATCAGACAACTCAAAAAATCAGAGGTACTATGAGGTGGGGTATAAAGAACGCTTGTAGGAGGTTAAATGTGATATCATATGTTAGCCAATCCTTTGGTTATTTGGATTTTGAAAATAGATATTACAGAAAAATACTCTCAGTGTAAAGAAATATGCTTTTTGGTGCGCATACTAAAATTTAGAAAAAAATGATTGAACTTGAACATCTTTATTTCAAACAACAATGAGTTACTGAAAAGTATACAACGGTATACGAAACTTTGACCAATCAATTGTTGTGTTTTAAAGAAGCGTTGCTACTCTGACCACTGGGCAAAATAAAAAACTTAGAACAATCAATTGGTATGTTTTAGAGCAGTGCTACTGTTCTGATCATTTCACGAAGTTGAAGGGAACTATTTGCTTTTTTGAAAAGAGCTCGAGGTATGATTTTTTCTTAATTTTAAGTGAGCCAAAAAACGCTCCCTGGAGAAACAAATGCTTTCAGATCAATATGCTAGAGAACTTTTCATTAAACGAAGCAAACGTTGTTCTTTATACTGCCAAAGAAAGTAAAAGTTCCAAACTAGTTATGGAAAAGCTCACTAGAAAAATAAACTTCGAAGAAATGACATTATAATCTATCTTCAATCTCAAATTTAGTTACAATTTAGACCTCACTCATTGAGTTTACCTTTTTTTATTATCACAGTGTTTTAGCAAATGGTGCATGATCGTCAAATACTTGAAATTGATTTTGTCAGAAAAACCATTTTGTTGATAAACTAAAGTTATTGTTCCGACTTTTGTCACAAAAGTAACTGAATAATTTCGCTCATGGTGGTTTTTTTTTTAGGAAAATTTCGAATTTTTAACTAGCCATTTTTGACGAATTTTTTTTTTATATCAGTCAACGGTTTTGTTGTCGTGAGCTTAAATTTGAAAATGTATTTTGGCCAATTTGGGACAATTAACGCGCCATATATTTCGCACTATTAACGCGTAAGCGGAGTTTTAATCCGTCTTAGAAATTGTTCCAAATTAGTAGAAGGAAGCTTATTTACCATAATTGATTTGTCGGCGCACAAACAACTCGGCCAAAAACAGTTCAGCCAGTTTTACAAAAGGCTGGATTCTAAAAAAAAATATGGAAATGGAGTTATTTCTCGTTTTAAGGTCGCCGGTGGGCGCGCTACTCGCGCGTCGCTGCTTTGCGGCGATAACCGGCTCTAAAGTTCTTATATAATCCTGCCCTCTGTTGGCAAGCTCGCAACACGTTGGCGCGACTGCGGCGGTCACTATTACTGGCTGAATTGTCTCTGGCTGAATTGTCTGCATACTTTTGGCTGATTTTTCTGGAGTTCAAATCGGCTAAATTATCTCTGGCGAAAATTGTCTGAACGCGGATTATTACATTAAATTTTTAGATGTTATGACTGCTATATAGACCTTAAAAGACAGTCGGAATATTCAAGGCTTCGCCCTGATACGACAAGTATAGTTTTTCTTTGTTTGGCTAATCAATTTAACCCACCTCAAATTCCCCTGCCATTAAATGCAACCGAATAAAAAGTTTTGATTAAAATTGAATGGTCTTTAACTATTCTTTGATCTTCTGAAGTAAATTTCTCTGTCAGAGTTTTGTTTAGTACTACTTAAAACGTTTATTACTCTATATTATTGGTCTGACAGCGTCACTATAACTGACCGGAAAAAACTATGATACAGTTAATGCATTTTTCAACCAATTTCACAACCTCAAAGCAAACTTGCTGGTACTCGTGTGTGGCAACATACAAGAGCCATTTCATTTGTGATTAGGTCTTAAGAAAGATTTTAGATTTAGGAATTTTTTCGTTCTTTAACCTAAATGACTCGATGTATCGAATAACTTTGAGTTATCAGTTCATTGCAATTTAAATTTTACTTTATATACTCATTAGTCATTTCAATTTGTTAGTCTCTGGTCATTATCAATTAACCCCAAACTGCAGAAAAAAAGATAGCTTTTGGTGCTTATTTCAAAATAACTTCATAAAAAAGTTTATCTACCATTATTGTTCCGACTTTCGACCAGACAAAATTCGACTTTTTAACTACTATTTTTGACGGAATTTTATATTACCATTCAAAAGGTATTGTTGTCCTGAGCCTAAACTTGTAAAGATATTTTATCTGTGATTGTTTTTTTAAAGTTATGGGGGTTTAAAGATCGCCATTTTTGTCAAATAGGAATAATTAACGCGCGATATATTTTGCGCTATAAACGTGTAAGCGGAGAGTTAAGTCGTCTTATAAATCGTTCCAAATTGGTTGAACGAAGCTTATTTGCCATCTTTGATTTGTTAATAGGAGCCAAAATTATCATTTCGAATTTTATATGGCATTTCATATTTTTTTTATTACATTTAAATTTTTCATATTATAACTGCCCCATAGACCTTAGAAGGCAGTCGGAACATTCAGGGCTTCGCCCTGATATAAGCAGTCTTGATCTTTTTAGAATCAGTTTATTTAAATTGTTGTGTCTGAAACCTGTTGTGCTACTTGCACAGCATCCAGAAACTTTCTGATTGATTATTATTATAACTAATTTTGAATCAAATTTCTCTGTTTTAATTTTAAGGAATTTGGTGGTTCCTTTACAATTGTTTTTATTCAAACTGTTTATAAATTTTTTCCTATTATCTATGAATCGAACTTAAAAAAAGCTGTCAAAAAATTTTGTCATAAATCTTAAGTTCACTATGTCAGCTTTTTTATAAGCTTAATGAGGCCAACTAGCAATAAAACTGATCACAAAACTACGCAATCGTTTTTGCAAAATTATAGTGGCAACACAACGCGAGCATAACAACAGAAGGTATAAACCATTAACTGTATCAACAACTCGATTAATTTTGCAACACAGTTTCTTCTTCTGAGAAAATGCGAAAAATCAATGTTTGAGAAATCTAATTTTTGACAACATTTAGGCTCATTAAACTGCTCCTGGAGACGTGAAAAGCGTTAATTGTAACAAAATTTTAATTTAATGCAAAATATCAGATTAAGTATTGAATACATTTGAAACAAATAGAGTTTTGAAACAAAGAGAAACTTTTCCAAAATATATGAAACAATATCTTAAGTTTCCTTGTCCGTTTCGACAACCTTTTTTTGCTGATGGATTTTGTCTCGACGAGTCAAACAACTCATCAAGTGATATATTCCATCGAAGTCATTTTATTCGTGATTTGAAGTATTTTTCTTCGCTAAATTTCGTAGGTGATCAAAAAAAACCAATCTTTTTTAGTTAAGAAGTCTAGAGGCAAATTTCTTCTCACTGCACAGTTTACTAATGCCAATTATATGCGTTTTCTACTTTAATTGTTATCTTCATTTTATGCAAATGTAGTTGAGGAACATTCTGAACAGCTTCCAAACCGGTTATTCTTTTTTTTGTAGAAGTGAGCTAGAAAATTATGGCATTAATTTCCTTGCGAAATTCAAATTGTGATAGATTTTACCGTATCTTTGTACTCTTCAGACTGCCACACTTCACTAAGAGTGATGTTGCCAGCGATGGCGCGTCTCATCAAATCTGGAGAAACAGAAACAAATACATTAAAAACATAGATTTTTTATAGCTTTCTGAAATCATATAACTTTCTTTTAACAAAAATCATCAATTAGAAGACAAATTTTTTAATACAGTAACACATTAGATGCTTGAACCTCCATATTGGCAATATCCTCGGACAACAGCAGTAAATTTAGAGCAAACAAGAGGCCAAAAATATAATGGATTTTGAAATCGGTGCACGAAAAACGGCATTTTTACCCCTTGAAGCAAACTATTCCGTAGAATTGGAAAGATAATGCGTTTTTGCAGTGATCATCAAATGATTTATCAGATATCGGAAAATCTGAATCTCGGCATAAGTTTTTGAACATTTTTCGAAAACTTAACAACCCCGGGTGGACCAAAAGTGCTGGTCGAACAGTATCCATAATCAAACAGTTTTAGTGCAATTCAATAAGAAAAGAAAAGTTCACGGAAGGTCTATCATCATGATTTTTCACATTTAAAAATTGTAGGATAGCCATTTCCCATAAATCAAGCTGTTTTATTTAATGTTTTTTTTTTGTTTTCGAAACTTTTAGGCGGTAATGTTAGTAACCAAGGGTACTCAAATTTGAGTTAATAAATGTTTAACTGTCTTGTAATTACAATAGATTGAAACAAAATGTATAGATATTTTACACTAAAAATATTAAAATATAACTAACATTACTTTTAGGCGGTAATGTTAGTAACCCAGGGTACTGAAAGTTTGAGTCAATAAGTGTTTAACTGTCTTCTAATTACAAAAGATTGAAACAAAATGTATAGATATTTTAAACTAAAAATATTAAAATATTAAACTTCTAATTTTTGTGAAGAATGTTATATTTTCTGATTTAAAATTTTGAAACAAGCAGTGCCCGGAGCATCCAAAGTATGCTATACTAAAAAAAATTCTCAGCGTTTTCGACACAAAAAATCAAAAAAAGCCAAAAAAGGCAAATTTTGTTGATATAGGACTATGTTATGCTCACAAAAAGTAAAAAACTTTTGCAAAAAAAAATTTTTCGCTGGAAAAAGATACCATTTGAAGTTTTTTGGGGCTATCTTGAAAGAAAAGCTAATCATACGGTTTCTCTTTTGGAAATGGTTTGTAGAATTTTTTCCAAACATGCTTTCTTTTTGATAACGTTATACCAATTTTCAAGCAAAACATCAAAAACATGATTTTCAATCCGAGTTTCTCATATAAGTGAAAATGAATGAAAGTTGCGTGACCAACAACTTTTCATAAATATAAATTTTTAAACTGTATGATTTGTATTTTGGTCTATGGAGGTCAACTCGGGCCTCCGTTTAAGCCAAAACGTCAAAAACATTCTTTTGAATCCGAGTTTACCATGTTAGTGGTAATGAAGGAAATTTACGTGACCAGTAACTTTTCATAGATTTAGTTTATTAAACTCTATCATTTTGGTCTATGGAGGTCAACCCATGAATATCCCAGGTATTAAAGGTTCTCATATGAAACGCATCAATTTTTTTTTCGACAAGTTCCAGTTGCGCTCAAAGGTTGTATTTTATTATCGCATGATTTTTATAAGAGATGAATCCCTCATGCCAGAAGCGAATTCTCGAAGTTATTGTAAGCCAATCAGAATCAAAGGTTCGGGAAAATGAAATATATCATTCGCAAAATCAGTCGGCTTTAAAAAGGACATTCGAAAGTGTACAAATTAGTTCCAAATCTTAGAAATCAGGTACAGCGCCCCAGTGTCCTCGGAAGGTAAATTTAGCAGAAAATTCTGCTTAAGAAATAAGTTAATCATCTTTTTTTCTTCCAAATTTTTAAAAAATTTTCTTTTATTTTGCAATATTTGCTTACCGTTTACGAGAAATAAAAAAGATATTGTATTCTTCTTCAAAAAAATTTCTGATTTATTATCTTTTTCGTTATATTCAATGTTTTTATAGTTTTTGCTGGACTCAAGAAAAATGCTCAGCAAAAAAGATCAGAGCGCTCAAAGGTTTTTTTTTTGCGCTCAAAGGTTGTTTTTTATTGTCGCATAATTTTTATAAGAGGTAAATCTCTCATGCCAGAAGCAACTTCTCGAAGTTATTGTGATCCAATCAGAATCGTGAGTTGAAATGATGAAAAATATCATTCGCAAAATCAGTCAGTTAAAAAAAGGGCATTCAAAAGTATAAAACACAAACCTTTGTTCGAGAGTTTCAAACCTTATAAAATTGGTTCAAAAGTGCCTGAAGCGTTAATTCAGCGCCCCGTGTTCTCCGAACAAAAATGTTGCAGAAAAAGTTGCTTAAAAAACGATATACGCTGTTCTTGCTCATTTCTGCACAAGATTATGCAATTTTTGCATTAATTTTGCAAGATTTGCTTACCATTGGCAAGAAGTAAGCAAGATGATATTTCTCCTTCAATGATATTTCTGAATTGTTACTTTTTTGGCATACTCAATGTTTTTCACAGTTTTTGCTCGATTCTAGAAAAGGCTCAGCAAAAGATCAGAGTGGAGTTTGCTGAATTATACTTCCCTTATGGCAAAAATATTTAAAAAGTGCACGAATGCATTGAAAGAAAATATTCATAAAATTATTTTAAAAATTTTCGAAAAAACTTTCCGAAAAAGGTAGCTTAAAGTTACAACTTAAAAATTTTAATTTTTTCAGTTATCAATGATTTTCACTGCTAACTAACCATATTATGAAGAGTATTGGCAAAAAAATTATTACTTTTACGTGCAAAATGATTATTCTACGTACACGAAAACACAATAAATAGAAAACGAAACACTTCCGAAAGCTTGGACTATCTTTCATCGCAGACAATACAAAAATGTTTTTGATGCATAAGTCGTACACTCCGTCAATTTAACCTGCATTTTCTGTTTTTGTTCACTCTACGTTTCAAAATGATGGGAGGAAAATGTTCTTGTGTAGGGTGCGTTTTTTCTAGATTTTGACTGCCTCAAAGAAAAAACCCTAAAGGTCAAAAAACGTTACTCCACCAAAAAATTTTCAGCCTGCCTTGAATTTAACAAAAAATCTCAGTGTCGAGAAAACAAGGGTGTCAATTTTCCAATTTTCTGATCCAACTTTGGACTCTTTTTCTTTCCCCCTCCTCACATAAGCATCGATTTCATGGTGTAACGAGAGGTTCTACAAGGTTAAGTATGCAGACTAAATAGGTTTGTCTTTGCCTAATCAGTACTTAGGCCATTTTTTTTCAATAATTCGACAATGCGAACACAAAAAAAAACTCTTCCAAGAGGGTAGGGGTTGAAAAACAGCAAAAGTTTTGATCACATTCAATTTGTTTTTTTTTCGATTTTTACTTTTTTTGGACTTTAATCTTTTTCTTCAATTAGTTACCTAATTTGTTCGGGCTTTTGACATAATTGAAAGTAAATGAATAGAAAATCGGTTTGAACTCTTTTTTCGAGACTCTTCAGTGGTCGGAACGAGCTAAACTCTTTGCACAGCATCCGGCTACTTTTGGTGTCTGAATTTTTGGTAGTATGCCTCCATCATGGAAAGATTCCATTAAAATATATCTTCATAAATTCCTTCATAACATTTTCTACAGCATAATTAATATGTCTTTGAAAATTAATTGACTACATCAACGTAAAATTTTTGGATTTTCAAAACAAATAGACACAATTCTGAAAGATTTCTGAAAGACTTCAAAATTAGAAATTGGCTTAAATCAAGCTTTTGAAAGTAATTGTTTTTGTTTGCTCAGAATCTTTTGCAATAGTTTTTTGACTGGGTTGTACCCATCTGCATGTAAGGAAGTAAATAGTTTTTAGTGCTTACGACAATATCTATATATTGGAGTTCCGCAGCCAACAAGATTGAATAAAAATTAATTTAAAATTTTTTTATGAAAATTTTGATTATACAAAATTCATTCAAAAAAATCAAATGTTTGTTTTCACTTTAATTTTGCTTTAAAGTTTAGTTTTTCAGAAATTTGTAAATGCAAAGCTTATTGCAAAGTGTTTGCAAAACTATCCTACACATAATCAACTGCAAAACGATTTGCTTCCAACGTTTGCTCCTCTGCCCCTTAACCCCCCCCCCCCCCCCCAGACACCCACTGAAGGAGCAAACTTTCTAGAACAAATTTCTTTCAGTCTTTTTATAAAAAAAAACTATTGAAAAAAATGATGCAATTTTTTCGGGTAAAGATTCTTGCCGGCGTGTGATACCTCTCAAAAGTACATACACACATACATACATACATTCATACATACATACATACATACATACATACATACATACATACATACATACATCCATGCATACATACATAAATACATACATACATACACACATACATACATACAAATATACAACTTATTTGAATGAATTTGATTTTTCAGTTTCGATACCAATCCCCCCAGAGTAAAACAAAAAACAAAGTTGCGTAGAAAAAGTTGAAAACGAACAGCAGGTAACCAACTTTTTGAAATTGTTTACAAACTGTTTTAAAATGTGCAACCATACCCGCGTTTCAATATGGTGGAAGAAACTCTTATAATGGAGTTTTAATTTCTTAAACCAATCGATTTTAATTGATTTGCAATAGATTTTATTGCTTTAATAAATCATAGAAGTATTTTCCATTTTAATTGATATAATCGATCATTTTTCTCTTTTATAGACAATGGCAATAAAACTGAAATGTAATCAATTTTTATCCATGGAACTCCAAAGCGGGCGGTTTTAGACAATTTAGGGAATGTTGATTGGCTGAAAACTTTCGCGCAATCGACCCTTCTATCATGCGAATAACCCCTTCATAAGAAAAACGTACCGTAAATGTTTTGTCCATATGGCGGATCTTTTTTGAAGTTGACGTATTGTAGTATTTCATAGATTGCATCATCCACGTATTTAAGAAGAAAAAACTTATCATCCGGTATTTTTGTGACGTAACTTTGCTCTCGGAAAGCCGAGAAGGTAACCGTTTCGTCATCGTTGCTCAATTTGTAATTTTTCTGAGCAGTTGATTGGTAAGTCAAGGAGCCGATAAACAGAAACGAAATTAGCAAATTTGCTTGCATTCTGACAATAATTTTAAATTAAGATTAATTTGAAATCGATTATTAATAAGATATTATGAATTTGTAGATTAATAAGAGGAAATAAATTAATTCAATTTTAAAATGACAATAATTGGAAGAAGAAAAAACTATGATAAAATGAAGATTTCTAGGTCATCTGAACTGAAAACTGAACTTCTTTCTGCTTTTTCCATAACTTTTTTTGTTCATAATTTAAATTTCTCAATTAAGCGACTTGTTAATTAAATAATAACTTTAAGTTCAAATTCAAATATTTAGCTGTAACTAAATTACAAATATGCTCTAGTTAATGAAATTGAGGTCGAGTTGCTTTCAGCGGTTAAAATAAATAACAACAAACACAGCTTTAAATTTTTCAAATACGTCTCTGATAATCATATGCAAGCGATACGCAAATGGTATCAAACAATATAGTCTGAAATTTCATTCACTCTTTTTGGATCCGGTGAATTAGTTTTCTTTTTTTTTCTGGTCGTATTTGTTAGTTATCTTACCACACTGATACTACACACTCCGCGCCTAAAACAGACAAAAAATGGTAGTAGAAATAATAACGGTTAAAGACTACACTAAAAACGAGTCCTTTTTCCACCATGAAAAAAATTGGAAAATGTAACTATAAAGATTTTTATAAATAATCTGTCCACGTAGCAATGCCAGCAAAGCATAAATAAATAATTCCACTTTTGTATATATATTTTTTATTTTTGCAAATTCGTAGCGCAGTACTGCAAAAGGTATTCTGCTATGTTTACCACTCGGATTGAAAAAGAAACGAAGCAATAAGTATAATGTTGATTTCCCATAATGTTTTTTATATGGTGGGCACTTGTATACAGGTTATATAATGTATAAGCTATAGCGACCGAGTTTTATTCATTTGGGCGAACAACTTTCAGTGCAGTTTTGTTGGAACGATATGTCCAAGTCCTTTACCCGCTGTAGCAAATAAGTGAGCCCAATTTTGCCGGGGGTACCTTCTGACTACGTAAATACTCACATATGACACTAACTTCACTTCTCTGATTCAGATTAAAATTGACGTATTAAAAAATAGGACTGCTTAGTCAACGTCTAAGAATATATCGCGAAACATTTAAACAAAAGCGACTTACACACCGGAATCTGAACCAAAATTTCTATTTTCATTTTAGTTCAATTACAGATTTTGACTAACCGAGAAACAAGGATATCAGCTTTGTCTGCCATATCGACAGTCGGCTTATTTTCATATTTCTCTGAAAAGGTGCTAAAAGAAAGACATTTATGGATTTCCTTAAGGCCAAAGAAGGGCTATGGAAATGGTGCAAGAACAAATATAATATGAAAGTACGTCCAATCGACATATTTTCAAGACGAATTGCAGTAGTCTACTTTTTGTTTCAAAACTGATGACAGCAATGAGCTCACTTTTTTCGAAACCCGTGAAATGACTGTTTTTGAAATTGACGGCGTGTGTGAGCTCGGAATGTTTTTCAAGATGCATTTTCCTGCATTTGTAAAAAAAAACGAGACAATTTTTTTGGCTTAATTGTGATTATACCTGTTGACATTTGAAATTACCACCAAGGGAAATGTAGGAAAGGAAGGTTACTTCACGTGAATTTACATTCTACTTCAACTACGTGTGTTGTAAACGTTTACAGACAACCGTCAGCTCTCCAAATCGCTTGTTTGTCCCATTTCTCAATTCCCATTTCTGAATGGAAATTTGAGGTCGTTTGCAAATTGGGGAAACTACAAGAAATGAACGAGGCATGAAAGACCAGGAATGAACTAAATGGCGCCTTTTTTCTGTTCACATTTTCACCTGATGTAAAAAAAATGTTGCGTTTGTTTTCTCCTAACGAATTTTTTGACGCTCGACCGCTTTTTACCGCGGATCATTTTCATAAATTACCGCCCGTAAAAAAGACGCCTTCTCAGTAAACCGAAGTGACTTTTACTCGAAAGTTTAGATCAATAAAGCCATTTTTTCAATTGGTTATATAGAAACATGACAACTATCAGAAAAACTGTTGCCGCCAATTTATGTTGATGAAAAAAATACCTATTTAGGCAATTCGAACTTGAGAGCTTTTTTCATTTTTTGAGCTCATATGAAGATAGTTTGTTCGAAAATAACCTATAAATAGGATAATTTTTAATCCGAGCCCACAAACAAATCTTGAACCATCACAAATTTCGCTTTTTTGGACGCGTCATGAAGGACTGAATTACCTTTATCTACTAATTCACCAGTTCGCGCTTGGATTAACTGGACCAGTTTTTACAAATGTTGGTTCTTTTCAGGTTGAGGCTATATAACTATCCGCCCTAGAAAAAATCCGTAAAATTTTTCTATGCTCCATAATAGTATTGTTTTTCGGTTCATTTACTAAAAACTTAACCCGCTTCTGAAAACCGGATCAATTGAGCTATCTCCTCCCGTAATGTCTATCTCCCCACCCCAAGCAAAAACGGTAAAATGCTACAAAAAGAGGTCAACAAACGCAAGTATCTCGATGATGGGTTAATAGCACACACTCAATTGACCGACTGAATTTCATTTTATATGCGTATCGAAAAAACTTTTTTAAAAAAAGTCAAAATTTATTAATTTTTTTTTCAAGTTTTTGTTTGGGTGACCATTGCTTCTGATTGGAGAAAGCGAGTTACCAGTGTTGTTGCTCTAGCCTTGTATCTGAATAACGAAAACTGTTCTCAGCAGCACCTTAATAGTGTAAGCAATAGCTTTTTTTCATATAGGACAGAAAAAAAGTCGCTTTATCTGCCCCAATTTTATTGATTTTTTCTCTCTGAATGTGATTTTTGACATTTGATACTGTACTTTTTGGCGTTTCACATTCGTTGGAGAATCTGGTTCATGATTTCATATTATAAACATGTATCGAATACCTATAGAGCTATCCCCCATCCCCCCTCTCACGCGAGAATGCGGAGAGATCATGCAATTGACACTGAAAACCCTGCAAGGCAAAAAAAAACAATGCAGAAAATGACTCGAAAGTTTTAGAAAATGAAAACAATCCCAGGAACAAAACTTTTACTAACAACAATAGGAAAAAAATTTATTTAAACAGCAACTTCCCAAAAGAAAGACTGTAGTAAACTTGATTTAGCGAACCAAAAGCGAAGCTGCGAATGATTCTTACCCAAAGAAGTTGACGACTGGAAAATGTCGATAATGCGTACACAATACCTGAAGGCGAGCTAAAGTTTTTTAGACCACAAAAAACAATAAAACTGCAAGGCATGGTCAGATTTAACCCGCGTCGGTCATCACCGAAAACGGTTACGCTGCAGACAAAGAGTTGATATACTTTTATGGAAAAACATGCTGCACACCAGTATCAAATAATTCATGACATTTTTTTTTTTTTACAAAAGAAAGTAGGCTGCAAATTATGAACTTTTTTCAGTACTTCAAACCAACTTTCTACAATAAAACGTTTTCAAAAAACGTTGATTTTTTTGCCCAGCCGAGCCAAGATGGGCTTGCTCATCAACGAATCAAACAGTTCAAACTAACGGCCAAAAAAAACATTCGTGGCGGGACTCAAACAAATGTTTTTAAACGCTAGTATGAACTCTCTTAGGTTCAGCTATTCAGCATGTTGACCAAAAGATTAAACAATCTGGAAAAAGATTGGCTCAAAAGTTATCATTCCGACTTTCGTAACGAAAGTAACGGAATATTTGTGCTCGGGGGTTTTTTTTTTCTTCAGACAAATTTCGACTTTTAACTAGCCATTTTTGGCGGAATGTTTGTTATGTCATTCGAAAGGTAATGTTGTCCTGAGCTTAAACTTGAACAAATAATTCACCTGTGATCATTTTTCGTAAAATTATGTAGATAGAAAAAATGCCATTTTTGGCCAATATGGGACAATTATGAGTTTATGACCGGGCGTGGTTACTCATAGAGTTATTTCAGATAAGGTACACCGTCTGTTCGTCACGCTATCTTTTTTTCGACCGCATAGATTCCTGCAACTTCTTAGTCTAATGCCAATCAATTGGAAGATCATCCAATCAATCAGTTAGAATGGTGTTGTACTTTCTCAGTGGCTAAGATTTATGTTAAGAAAACTTACTTAATCTTACTTAGGGTTGTGAGATTTGTGATCAAGGGTTGTAGAATAGTATATCAATCCACAAGGTCCGGGTATAATTGGAACACAAGTAGATAGTCGGATACTATTTTAGATCTTACTTCGTTCGTGATTGCTTTTACCTGGGTCAACTAAGAGGAGGCGCTTAAGTGAAGGATGAGTAACCAAAGTTCTTCAGTGTTTATCCTAATTAGAATGGCTAGTTTTTCAAAGACTTCTATCCGTCCTGGGTCGTTCATAAGGGTTGGAGAGTGAATCTACGTGTGAGTTCCTTAGACACTTTTTACTAGGAGGTTGAGAGAACAAGATTGTTCTGATTGATCCAAGGGAAGCCTTGATGATCAAATACAAACAGTTTTCAAATGAAATAAAAATTAAAATTAAGTTAAAATTTATCAAAACAAGGATAGCCATGATGATCTTGTTTAGGGAAAATTTAGGTTTTTACAAAGCAAGGACAAGCTTTGATAATATTTAAGTTTTAAGTTCAATTTAAGTAAAATATGGAAAAGTTTAAAGAATTGATTTAAAGATTAAAATTTTATATGATATTGTTTTTAGGAAAAAATATGGTTGTGTTTTAGATGAAGAGAAGCGATATAGAAGCGATTGGTCTGCTGTTCAGTTTTTGATCTGAGTGTTTGTAGTATCGTTTGAAACATTGGACGTCTTGAGACGTAGAGACATACTTATTAAGTTGTCTATGCTATCTTAAATTTTGTTTATTATTGTTTTAGCCTGGGTCACCTAAGAGGAGGGGTTCAAGTGAAGAATGAGTAACGGAAGTTCTTCATTCTTTATTGTACTTAGAATGGTTAGTTTTTCAAAAAATTCTATTAGTCGTGGGCCGTTGATAAGGGTTGGAGAGTGAATCGACGTTTGAGAAACTTAGACACTTTTTGCTAGGAGGTTGAGAAAACTAGATTAATCTGATTGATCCAAGGGAAGGCTTGATATTCGAAGTTCTTTAATGAATTAAAATTTGAAATTAATTTCAAAATTAAACATAAGCATTGATGATCTGGTTTAAGGGAATTTCAGGTAATTACAAAGAAAGGATAGTCCTTAATAGTTTTTAAGTTTCAAGTTAAAATTGAATAAGTTATTAAAAAATTTAGAAAGAACTGATTTAAAGAATACAAACTTGAATGATATTAGTTTTGAATAATTATAATGTTTTAGATAAAGAAACAAGAATGAAAAGATGGGAAAAAGATGAAAGGGTGAAAGGATTAGTTCCCTTGAGAAGCAAAGAACTTTGATAAACTAAAAAAAACTAACTTTAATTTCAATACTAAATTATTTTTTTTATCAATGAAGTTTAATTTTAGAAAACTTTTAAAATTACTGCAGATTTGATGAAAAGAATGACTCGCGTATTTTTTATCATTCGTTATTATGATTTTATAAAATAGTTCAACAACATCAAGAAGTACAGAGCTTGGAAATGAATCCTAATGCTCCAAGTAAATTTTATTTCATGTTAGAGAGTGAAAATCTACTGCAATGAAAACTTCGAAGAGAAATAATCGTTGCAGTTTGCGTCGTTTCTTGATTTTGAAGCTTGGTCTGAGGTCTGAGGTTCAATTTTTGACCTGTTGTTTGCCGTATCGTTCGAAATATTGGAGTAGACGTATTGAGACGTAGAGACATGCTTATTAAGTTGTCTATAGTATCTAACACTTTGCAAATTTGCAATGTATTTTTTTAAAATCTTATTTCTTATTCTGATTTGCTGAACCTAAGTTTATTTAAGAGGTATTGTTCGAGACTGTTGGTTGCACCAGATGGATTTTTGACCGGGCATTGTCACTCAGAGAGTAATTTCAGATAAGGTACACCGTCTGTTCGTCACGCTGTCTTACTTTCGGCCGGATATATTCGTGGAACTTTTTAGTATAACACCAATCTAAATTCTACTCTTAACCTTCTAGTCTCAATAGATCTAGTGTAAACTGGTATTTGCGAGTTAGATATCAGGAGCTATCTTGAAGGAGAACAACTGTCTTCTAAGTTATATTTATTTTGTTCGTTGGCTGAAACTATGAATAGTTTCAGCGTTACAAATAATTGTAAGTGCTAGTCATGGATCATGATTGGTTAGTTAAAAATATTTTATAGAGATAGTCTTATCAGTATTATAATTGGATATAAAAACTAGTTATAAACTGGTTCCAATTAGCGCGCGTTATTTTTCGCGCTATCAACGCGTATGCGGAGATTTAATCCGTCTTAGAAATCGTTCTAAATTGGTTCAAGGAAGCTTTTATGCCAAAATTGATTTTTTAATAAGAGCAAGACTTATCAATTTGTACTTAACATGGCGTGTGGGGGGATGTTTTTTAAAACAATTAAATGTTTTTTTTTAAATATTTTATTTTATTACATTTAAATTTTTCATGTTATTATTGCTCCATAGACCTTAAAAGGCAGTGGGAACATTCAGTGCTTCGCCCTGATACGAGTAGTCTTGTTTATATCAATTCGGGCAATTTTTACAATACACTTCAAATTCAAGCTCTGAATACTCAATTTAAATAATGGCAATCAAACTATGTCACTTTCTTAACGTGTCAAGAATATAAAAACTGCTCAAACTGAGCATAAAATTAGTCAAAGGGTAATTGGAATAGAAAACTTGTACCGTAATGCTAGATTTTTTTAGACTCATAGTTTCAGTCCCTAGTTCTTTTTGTTTTGACCAAATTAAGTTCAATGGCATTTTAGTGACGTTAAAAGGTCTATATTTTTACTTAAATCGTTTTTAGAAACCACCAAAATTTAATTAAATTAATTTCAACTGCGACTCGCTTGTTATCTGACATCACCAACAGAAGTCCTGGACTACCTCATACTCAGCAAAAACTTTTTTTCTAACGAGAAAATTTATAGAAATGGTCACAGAAAACTAATTGACAATGAAATGCTCTTGGAAAAGATTTTATTATAACTCTAAAATCAAAGCGACTAACTTCCTTCCATACTAGAGCAAGCATTCCATATAGCAGACAAAACTGAACTAAAAAAGAAGACAAATCCTATCAGGGCAAAGCGTGATCCCTCAGTCTTTTGAGCAACCTTTTGTATTTTTCGAAGACTGTTGGAACCTCATATTATTGACCTTAATCTGACCAAAAACTTTTTTTAAAAAAAAGCAATTCTGAACATTTTTGGACGCTTCCTAATTGATCGGTGAAATAGTTACCTTCAATCTTCACTTTTGAACCATTAGTAAGTAGAACTATAACCAAACATATTATTTTGCAATAGTAGCAGACGCGACGGAGACAACAATAAATAGTTTTGGAGCAGATGGAATTATTAAGTTGTGAGGCTACAATTCCAATTCTCAGAATTTATCAACTCTTCATAAAGAACTCAAAACTCAAACCCTTGCTGCCGTAACTTCTGTAAAACTAACTTGGTTATCAAATCATTTGAGAAAAGCAAAACTGCAATTATCCCTTTGTTCTATTAGACGAAACTTTAAAGAAACCTAAATTTCGGTTTTTCTATTCACTTTTACTTTTTGATTGCCATAAAACATTTAAGAAAGCAAGTTTTTTTTCGGCAAATAATGAATTGATTTTAATACAATGTGGAAACAAATATGTGCTTTTTGTGGTTCTGCTAATATTGGTGTATTGATAATCAAATTCAGTTTCTTCGTCTAAATGGTTGAATAATGTCGGGTTTTATTTTGCCTCAAGTGTCGCGTCTTATCGCGATAGTTAATTTCGACAAATCCTGCTTAAATATGATTTGAAAGCAGTTCTGCTTTCTTTTCATACCGTCAAAAGCGGAATTAATGTTTCGAAATGAGTTCTTGTAGAATTACTAGACAACTTCTATATGAAAGCTCAGAAGCTTAATCGAAAGCATGATGATAACCGAAAGTTCAAACGTCAGTTCAATTTACGAGAAAAAATCGATTTTCACCCTCCGAAAGGAAAGCATGTAATGCATGTAATCAAAATGGATCATTCCAAAATGAACAAAATCGGCATTCAGCACATTATGTCGGCAAGACTTCTGATATGGCTCGTTGTGCAGAAAGAATGAATGAAGCTGTAAAAAAGAATTCACGAGTTAATTGAAGCGTGTTTCTAGAGGGCTAGTTTGAAGTTTGTCACGGTTCGACTGCTGTAGCCTATCCAAGGGCCATTTTGAATAACAGTAGGCTGAAATTTTCAACTCCTAGAACATTTCCAAGGTTTTCTTTTCAAAATAAATTTGGGCCAAATATCGTACAGGCTCATCCAATTGAAAATAATAAAAACAGACGGCAACTGTGAAGAAAATTTCCGAACATAATTACCATTGTGATTCAATTTTGGACTCTTTTAACATCCTCTCCCGTAAGCTTACTTGGTTCTGAAAGTTCTAAGTCAAAATATCACCGCCACAGGAATCACAGGGCCATAGGCTTGTTATTTTTGCAAAAACTTTTGTACTTATATGTACTCGGATTCCGTGAACATGCTTTTTTACATGGATTCCTAAAAATCTGCTGCGGAATCCGTGACTATATATCTGAAAAGGCGGCATGCTTTTTAAAGCTAAGATGTCACGGAATCCGCGGAATTCTGCGATGAATTCTGTTAATTCTGTGGAATCCGTTTGCGATGAATTTTGCGATGAATTCTGTGGAATCCGTGGACTTTTACAAACAATGTTAAGATTTCTACCGAGTCATTATTTGCCTTTTGCGGAATTCGTGGATTTCAACGACCAAAGTAAACTGGTTTGGCTTGGAATCGGCAAATTTGTGGTGCACTGTTTTGTGGTGTAATGTCGCGGCTATTCTGTTAAAACTACAAGAAATAAAATTCTGCTCCATAAAGTTAAAAATTTCAGAATGTTTCTGAAACTTGATTTAAGTTACATTACGTATTTTGAGCATTGATTCCCATCAACAGCAATATTTTTCGTTTTGATACAACTTTTTCAGTCTCTGGAGTATCAAGCTCAAAAGTATGGACTCAATTGTATAAAACTTCTTCACTTCATATTTTTGCAGTTTAATCTCAGAAATTACCGAGTTACTTGATCCGGTGTCAAAAGACAGTCGTATCTGTTTTGACGATACAGACCTCAAAAGGTCTCCAGCGCGCATACCAAAAAATTGGAAAAACTGTAGAGAAAACATATCTGCAACTGAAAAATCAGTCTATGGATGGGGGCAGTCATGATTTGGATCCTCAGCGCAATATATTCAAAATTTTCTGGTCAGTCATTGACACCAGACAATGTAATTCTTGTGTTGTTTGTAAAAATTTTTCAAGAATACCCCTAAAACTAATTATTATGATATACTGCAAAATTTAATTTGGTTTGAATCTTTGATCATAAACTGAAATAGTGTTGATCAAAAACGTTGATCTAACTGGGTTGACCATCCTAAAAATTGTCCCCCATCGTAGAAATTTTTATAAGATTTGTCGGAAAATTCCCCCATCTTTAATTTTTCTAATAAAATAAAAAAAAATTTTACAATTTTAAAAATTTTAAAAACAATGAACTACAAAATATACTAAAAAAATTTTAAGGTCAGCCAGTCAAAATGGTCATCTCAAAATAGCACAAAGGTAAATTTTACATTACATGTCCAAAATGTGCATTCTGTGCCTTGCAAGCGGATTGCGCAACGGCCAAAATCAGATTTCTTGAGAAATCCGCAATATTGCTACTTTTCTTTGATCTTCTTTGCTGTTTTGGATTCCACAAACTAATAACTAAAAAACTCTACCGCTCAAAATTGATGCAAAAATAGTGAATTTGCGGAATCGGCAATCATAATTGCGGAGCCGGAACATTTTGTGGAATCCACAAACAAATAAAAGACATTGTAGAGTTAAATTGAGCTGTTGCGAAATCCATAATTGCAGGCGGAGTTCGCAAATTGTAACTGGAATCCGCGCATTGTAAATGGAATCCGCATTTTTTCGCGGATTCCGTTTACTTATATGTATATATGTAGTAGCGTTTAAATTTATATCTTTTAATTATTAAATGTTCACCAGCAAATTCAATCTCAATTACTACATTACTAAGTTCATCAGCTGCCGGTTGAAACTCCTAATAACCGATCTCAATTTCTGTCAAACACCAGCTTCAGTTTTTCGGACCGATGGAACCCCAAATACTGACCTAAATTGACCATATGCTGTGCATTGTGTTTCTAAACACTCTGAACCCAATGACTTCGAATTAAAAAAATTTGTTCCATTTTTATTCTAATATTTGGGATCGATGAAATCCAACAAACTGACATAAATCGGCAATATGTTCTGCTTTTTGTTTCTAAACACTCTCAAGCCAATGACTCCCAATAATGAAATTATTCCATATTTATTCAATAATATTCCAGTGTTTGGGAATCTGTCAATCCCAAATATTGACCAATAATTGGGATCGATGGAGTCTCAAATACTGACATAAAATGGCAATATGCTGCGAGTTGTGTTTCTAAATACTCTCAACCCAATGACTCCAATTAATGAATTCATTCGGTGCTGTGTTTCCAAAACTATGATCCTAAAAATTGTTTGCTGGGATCTGTATCACAAATACTAAAAGATGACATCAACAGATGACATCAACCGATTTACTTAACCAATTTTATAAGGTTTATTTGTGGATTCCACTGACAATGGTTTAGTCCTTGCTTTTAAATTCCTCATTGCTAAAGATAAGAACTCCTGCTCCAGCTTTTAATTGTTCATATGCAAGTTCAGTAATAAATTCGGATTTCACTTACAGTTTGCAGATTCCACTTACATTTGCGGATTCCACTTACATTTTGCGGAATTCATTTACTGTTGAGGAATCCAGAACAACTAGTTATATTCGTTTGTTGCGGAATCCGCGACACAAAAAAAAAGCCGACAAAACTAACGTTACAGTTATTTGTACGCGGAATCCACAGAAATTTTGTTAGTTGATTCCACTTACATTTTGGAAGAGGTTTAAGCATTAGTTTCTGCAATCCAGGAACATACAGACACAAAATAGTGCGCCTATCAAGTGCACAGTTTGGCCTCGTAATGTTCAGAAAACTCTTAAGATGAGTTTCCAATGGCTGATTTCTTCGTTTCAAGAAATCAATATGGGCGTAGAAAGCAATTTTTTTTATCTTTAAAGGGTTTCTTTATTGTTTTGTGGGGTCATTGTTACATTATATTAGGCCCTTCTCATCTCATATCGTATCTAAAGAGTCATAAATTGTCCACATCTATATCAAACAGGTCTATATCAAAGTGAAAGCATTCGTTTTTGATATAGATGTGGACAGTTTATGATTTTTTAGATACGATAACGTTGCAGTATCTCTGATAAAAAAAGAACTTTTCATGTTGTTGTGTTCCAACTACAACTTTTAATATAAAATCAAATTATTAACAATAATATGTGAAAAACAAATCCAACTAAATCACAATTGCTTCATTGAGAACCTTATCATTAACTTTGAACCAGTATCATTAAAATCATTAACCTCATTAAACAGTAAATCACGGGCGTATTAATGATTTTCTCGAGGGGGGGGGGATGATTTCAAAAACTTTTTCAAAATGATGTCGACCATTTTTACTTGGATCAAGTTCATTTTCTGAGCCCTCCAAAAATACAACATTGATCCTTTTGCAAAAATACTGTGCGCCGCAAGCGTTTTTTGACAAACAAGTCAAAAGTGCCGTTTTTGCGCACTTTTTGAAAGGTTTCAAACAAAAAAAAACGTTTTTTTCGGCGTGTGTTCCCTTACAAATGAGTAAATATTGGTATGCCACAAACGTTACCCCCACCTCCCTCCCGCGCTTTCCTCGAAATCTTTCCCTGCTGTAAATACAAAAGTAATTACGAACTTCATAGAAAAACAAAAAAGCAGATTTGATCGGATTTGATTGTAAATATTAGTTCTTTTTTTACTTTGAGCCGAATATGGAGAATAAGCGCAGTGGTTTCGCTAAGTTATTATCAATTATTCTGCTTGCTCTTCGCGTTTGTAACTGAAGTTGCCATAGTTGCTGCTCAAATGGGAAGATTTTTCCCAACCCGCTCCAAGGAGAAAGGTGGGTGTTGCCGCAGCGACTGTTGGGTCCCTAAACTATAGATGAGTCCTTAAAAATTCTGAAAGTGGTAGCGTGTTGGGAAGGAATGGGGCAAGGGTGCGGAGTTGAAGGCGTTTACTTTCAATTAGGCTGGTCCAATTTTCACAACGATATTGTAATTTTTTTAACTAAACTAGATCATTAATGTTCTAATTGTGACCTATTTTGTGCGCATTTGGCTTCCTTTTTACCAATTTTGAGAATGTATAGCGCCACATCTAAAAACACGCGGCTTTCTTGTTCTAAACTTTTGAAAACGTATCAAAAATTTCAATTTTCAGAAAAAAAATCCAATATTTTTAACGGTTTTTTTCTTTTTAAAAAAAAATAAGGACCCAACTTGCATGATGGTACCGACAGGTTTCATCAAAACCGCGACCGGACTTAGCTTTGGTTTACGGGACGGATCGGTTGTAACCTTCGGCTTAAGCTTACCATACATTTCTCATTTTATTAACTACACAACAATAGTTCAATTCGCTTACTTTTTATATTCAATTTCAGATATAATTTTTGGTTTGACGAGCTGGTTCAGCTCCTTTTGTTTCTATGTAATTTTCACGACTATTTCTCAATTATTACTGAGAATGGGTTGTGCCTTATTGGGTGGAGTTATCAATAAAATTGTATTGGCTCTTTATCCAGACCATTGGGGAGTTGCATCGGCATTCAGTCAAATTTCGTTTGAAGTAGGTTACATTATTGGACCTACTGATGAACAATTTTTTGTAGATCTCTTAAAAGTGTTATAAAAGTTTTACAGAAGACTTTTGCAGGAATTTAAGAGATTTTTATTGGCCTCAGTTCAATGTTAGCTACACAAAATAACACAGTCTTAACTGCGACTTTTAGTTTGTCGAGGCGTGAGATTTTTTGAGTCTTTAAAAGAAGCAGTTGTTTTTTGGGCAAAAAGATCTTTTTGTGTTAAATTTTTTGGTGCTAAAACAATAATTTCGAGCGCAAAATTAATTTTCCTTTTTTAAATGGTCATTTCTGTGATTGGCATGCTTGGCTCAACTTTAATGGGCTTAGTGGTTTATTGTAACTTTGGCCCAGCTACGAACCAAGTTTTACTTGTGGTATTTTGACGTTATCGCGTATTGTATAGCGGCGACATGGATTTCAGATTGTATTGATGACATCATGTCTTTTCTCAGGTACAGTTGTGATTAGAGTGGTTTTCCGTGAAATTAATGTTCCTAAAAAGGTCTGCTCTGAAAAATTCCGGGAAACAATTGCTTTAAAGAGCCGTCAGGCAAACTGAAATATATGATTAAAAAAACGATAAAATTTTTAAAATCCCGGGAAACCACTTGAAAAAAACTTCAAAAAGAAATATGATGACGTATGTTAAGAGCATGGTCCTTTTATATCAATTGTATCTTCTGTTAGTCCAAATGACAACAAAAAAGAGTACAGAATTGTACTCAGTTCGTGGAACAACAACGTCCACTACTGGGGAGGAAGGGGCGTCGGAGGCGCAGTGGTCGGCGGGATGCTCTTCGATATTTTCGGCTACAAAACCGTTGTCACCTCACATACTTGTTTATATTTACTCATGTTTTTAGGAGATTTAAGAAACTATGCTCGCTTCAAGCACGCCTCGAAGAAATAATTCGTATAGCGAAAGTTTATCTTGTAGCTCAGTTTGTATTCATTCGTTTAATTTATTATCGAAGTTGCAGCTGTTCAATTGATCGAATAATTGCTGTTTTCTTCCATGAAAAAATTTTCTGAAGAATAAAAATTTTGCCCGAAAATGTTGTGTGTTTTTTGGTCTCCTAGAGAGCTGTGACGGTGTCAGTTTTATAACTACAACTAACAAATACTCAACCGCTTTTTTGCAGTCAATTCAAAATATCGTTGTACCGCTAAACACATATGTGAATGATTTGAAGACAGACGAATTGCTATACCTCACTGATAGAGCAAATTTTCAAAAAACTGAATTTGCAGAAACTTAAATTTTATTATAATTTTTTTTCGAAACAAAACAAAAATCTTCGCAGCCTTGATGGTTTGTAGAGCAAACGAAAATTCCACAAATTTATTAACTCTGATAGAATTTAAAAAAAAGTTCAGTCATTTCAACTTTTGTTGTTTTAGTCACTACTCTAATTTGGTCAACCGTTAATTCTGTAATTCTTTCGCTCATCTATCGGCTTCAAAAAACTAGTAAACAAGAAATACCGGCTGGCGCAGGTTCCAGTCGCCTTTATTTTTGCAAAAAACGTAAAAATTATGAAAAGTACTATCATAATTATAAAGCTAAAATGTTCACTGAAAAAAGCCACATAATTTGGTGTCTTTAGATCACTGGAACCCAGAGACAAATCTTAAAACTCTTTTTGAAAATTGTAATGAGTTTCACTTAGAAAATCTCTGTGGATCTGCGCTGAAATATATTTAACGTAAACATTGTTGGCACATTATTTTTTTGGCAGACCGCAACGGGCGAAATTTGCTAATTTTTCTGGATGATTGCAATTGGAAGCGGATTCCGCAAATTGTAAGCGGATTTCGCAAATGAAAGCTGATTCCGCAGAATTTGTCTACATGTTGCGGACTGCGCATACAGTTTGCAGTTTATGCTTGCAATTGGCTTGGTGCAGAATCCGCTCACAATCCATAAAGAAAAAGCAGTTCATCCTCTTAGTTTTTTTTTCATTTTTTTTTTCATTGTTGTGTGTGGGTGGGGCAATAATATGCACATAGATCACAATAAAAAAGAACAAACTGTTTTTTAAGGTATAATTTTTTTTTTAAATGAACCATAACTGTGGACATGGTGGTTGTTGATGGCTATGGACTCCGGTTTGGTGCTGGGGAAAGTTGAGACTGGGAGGATTGGGGGTCAGGAGAAGATTGGTACTATATGCAAAAATGTTAGAATAGGTTCCCCCCTCCCCCATCCCCTTTAGGCAGGCACCCTGCGTTGAACCGGATTCGAAGATCTCCTTGACACAATCCTTGTACCTGAATGAAGTTTACATGGCTTTCTATCAGTTTTCCTAACCAGTGTTGACACATGTCAACACTTGTTGACCAGGCAGGGAAATGCTCGTCAATGGGTTTTCAATTTCGGGAAAAAAGCTTGTCATACAATTCCATACCGTTCCATAGGCCATAAGAAAAAAAATGTAGGAAAAAAATGATTAAAAGAATATGGCCAAGTCGATTAAATGAATCTACATTCCAAAACCTTGCAGAAAAATTGCAAGATTCTTTAAAAGATGCCTAATTTCTTTTGAAGATAACTTCCGTTCAAGTTAGCTTTTCGCATAAGATCTTATAAGATATGATGCTTTCTGAGGAAAAGTTGCTTCAGACGCGAGCTTAACTATAGTGCTTGTGCATTAAAAAGCATTACTTTTAACCATTAAATATTTAATGTAAATCACCATGAAAATAAAAGAGAAATATACGCGCAAAGCATTATTGAAAAACTTTCAATCTTAATTTTTAACCGTAGCAATGTGACCACAACACAAAATATTTCCAAATGAATGACTCTGTTGATGATTGTGATGACATTAAAAGACGTAAAAATCAGAACTGTCTTACACTCTATCTTGCCTTAATTTGACATGAATGAATCAGTATGAAAGACAACATCTTGTTGTTCCGACTTTCGTCACGAAAGTAACGGAATATTTGTGCTCGGGTTGGGTTATTTTTTTCTTCAGACAAACTTCGACTTTTTATTAGCCCTTTTTGACGGAAGTCTTATAGTATCATTTAAAAGGTATTGTTGTCTTGAGCTTAAATTTGAAAAAATAATTTATCTGTGATCATTTTTTTTGTAAAGTCGTGGGGGTTTAAAGATTGCCATTTCTGCCAATTTGGGACAATCAACGCGCGATACAGTGCTGATTTAAATTATCCGGACAAAACGAACAAAACTTGAATTTTTAAACGCGTTTTTCTCAAATTGGGTTAAGATTAGACAAAATGTTAAGAGAACAAAAGTTGCTTAGAATTTCACCAGAATTAATATGGTGCCATTTTTCTCCGAAATTTTCAACAAAAATTTTACCCCAAAAATGGGTCATTTTGGCTTTTTTCAATCAATCAAGAATTACACTGAAACTACTTTGTTAATTGATGAGAAAATTACACCATAGGAAGCCTCCTACATAGCCCAACAAAGTTTAAGAAGGGTTAAATCTCCAAAAGTGTGCGCAAATTGTTTAAAATTTGTTTTTAAACAGAGATTCTGGGTTTTATATAGTAAAAATCACATTTATTGACTATCAAGTAAGAAATTTTTCTCTTATACTGGTTTTTGGTGATTTAACCCTTCTTAAACTTTGTTGGGCTATGTAGGAGGCTTCCTATGGTGTAATTTTCTCATCAATTAACAAAGTAGTTTCAGTGTAATTCTTGATTGATTGAAAAAAGCCAAAATGACCCATTTTTGGGGTAAAATTTTGGTTGAGAATTTCGGAGAAAAATGGCACCATAATAATTTTGATGAAATTCTAAGCAACTTATGTTCTCTTCACTTTTTGTCTAATCTTAACCCAATTTGAGAAAAACGCGTTTGAAAGTTCAAGTTTTGTTCGTTTTGTCAGGATAATTTAAATCAGCACTGTATATTTCGCGCTATTAACGCGTAAGCGGAGATTTAATTCGTCTTAAAATTGTTCCAAACTTGTTCAAAGATGCTTATATGCAATATAAGGTTTGTTAATAAGAGTGAAATCTATCACTTTGTTCTTTTTATGACATGTGGGGGGATGGTTTTCACAAAAAAAAAACTCGAATTGAAAAAAAGAAAATAATTTTTGTGTTGGTCTAATGTAAAAAGTTTTGGAAAATTTTGAACACTGTTTTTTCTAGTTGAGAAAAAAAAATTGTACACAAAAGGAAGCAAATTATTAAAAACTTCAATTTCACTTAACCGACTAAGTGAGCGCCTTATCAAATTTGGGAAACAAAAAGCACCTGCTTAATTTTGATCCAGAAAAGATCAGGGTTGATTATTACTGATTCAGGCGTGTTCGATGCGTGAGTGTAGTTGACCTTGCGAATTTCTGGCATTATGATGAAGATCTCCTCGATTATGATGAGTCAGACATTAGCATAGACAACTCCAACATGGATTTTTTCTACACAAGATGTTACTTAGACCTGATTTCTAAAAAACTTTTGTATATGGGCTTTTCGTACGATTTTCAAAGATAGAAGCCAATGATAGCTTTTTCCATTAACTACAAGTATGGAATTGTTTGATAGTACTTTTTCAAATTGCGCTGAGCCCGGGAAAACTATAATTAGACTACGCATGGCTTACAATAACAGTTTGTATTCTGGCGTGATTGAAACCAGCTACTTCTTTTTCTGGATGTGTTGAATCAAAAGTTTCGAGTTTGTTACCGCAATTTTTTTTACATTTTTTTACCATTATTATACCAGTTTTCCTTTGTAATTTTAAATATTCAACTTGACACGTTTTTCAGCAAAATTGACACATTTTGCATATTTGAGCTGCACATAATGTTTTTGAAGTAGAAAATCTGCCTGATAATTCAGTTTTCCCTGTGTTTTCCGAGTTGATCCGATACGTTTTTTTTTAATTTGGGGCGCAAAATTAGACGTACCATGCATAAAATAGAATTAAGAAACAAATGCTCATTTGATAGCAGTTAACTTTTTTCATAAATAAAAATATTTTTCAATTCTAATTTTTTCGCACGCTTATTTTTTCACATGCTGTATAACGTTTTGTGTGATGTTTTTTCTATTACTATATTTTTTTATAAAATAAATTTTTTGTTCCGACTTTCGATAGGAAAGTAACGGAATATTTGTGTTCGGGGTGGGTTTTTTTTTCTTCAGACAAATTTCAACCTTCAAACTAGCCATTTTTGACGGAATTTTTTTATATCATTCGAAAAGTATTGCTGTCATGAGCTCAAATTTGAAAAGATATTTTACCTGTGATCATTTTTTGTAAAGTTATGGGGGTTTAAAGATTGCCATTTTGCTCTATTAACGCGTAAGCGGAGATTTATGTCGTCCTAAAAATCCTTCCAAATTGGTTGAAAGAAGCTTATTTGCCATAATTGATTTGTTACAAGGAGCGAAATCTATATTTTTGTATTTTATATGGCGTGTGGGGGATGATGTTCATCAAAAATTTCAATTTAAAAAAAATTTCATTTTGTTTTATTTCGTTGAACTTTTCAAAGTTATTACTGCTCCATAAACCTTAAAAGGCAGTCGGAACATTCAGGGCTTCGCCCTGATATGAGCAATTTTGTATATAATTGTATTCTGTAATTTTTTTTATTGATAAAAAATCAATTTTTGGCTCTAAAATGAATCAACCTTCACTTCAGAATTGTGCTACAGTCAATTTTTGTAATCTCAAGCAGCAAAAGTCTTGCAATGAAAAAAATTGCCTGTAGCATAATTCTGAAAAGATGATTGATTCTGTTTAGAGCAGAAAGTCGATTTCTTACTACACTGAAAAAATTTGAACTTTACTGTTATAAAAAGTTGATCTATCTGTAAGAATATTGAAAATGCGTGATTTTGGTGCTTCGCATTTTTTGTTGCAGATAATAGCTTCATGAGATAAATTTTTTTTTAAAATATTGTTATTTCTCACAATGATCGAATTCCACTTTCGTCGGTGAATGTTTTTTATTTCCCGGTCTCATTAGACCTGTAGGAAAACTAAAACTGCTTTAGTCAACAATGCAAAATTGCAAACTTAACATGATAAATAGCAAGTTTAACTTGCTATTCATATTGCTAAGTTCGTAATTTTTGCATTGTTCGTCGAAGCATTTTTAGTTCGTACAGATCTATGATACCAGGAAATAAGAATAAGATAGAGTGTTCGACTGAAATGTTGCGCAAATCAATGGTGGCAAAAAACGATGGCGGAACTAACTGAACGTTTGCTCAATCAGAAACTATTCTCTGGGATATAGCCTTCAAGCAATCTTGAACAATTCAAGTTCCTATCAGAGTTCAGTATTCAAGAAGTGTATTAGGAACTTATGTACAACTTAGACATTTTGGAGCTAGAGTGCCCAGAAACTCTGACTGTAGTTCGGCTCAATTCACTTAACTTTCAAACAACAATAGTTTTTTATTGATTCGATTTCTTAACCTAATTTAAATAAATATCAACTTTCTGGAAATAAATCTATTAATACAGCTGAAGTTTTCTTCAAGATTGATCAACAAAAGTTTTTTTCAAGATTGATCAACAAAAGGCTGTCCAATTTGTCGAGACGTTGTGAGGTTTTACCTTTAAGAGAAAAAATTGTTGTCACGCTTTAAAACTTGGTAGAAACTCCTTTTTTCAGCGTGCTGTACAAATCGAGTACCAAGACAGTAGAACAAGTATTTTCAAACATAATTTTCTAAAGCTAATGAGTCAAAAAATTTTCTCAAACATTTTCAATACAGAAATTTTGAAAACAAGCAGGATGACGCAGTAAGCGAGTGAATTTTATTATCCTTAGTCTGAGTTGAAGAAAAATTAATACAAGTTCCCATTAAAATTACAGATTTGCTCAGCTCATGTTTTTTTTCACACTGAATGAAGATAGTCAAAAGTGAATTTTATCTTTTTGTACAGTTTTTGTGTTTGTTTTTCATGCCATGGCAATTTTAATAATCCATAAATTGATTGTTTTTGTTTAATTGTTTTTCTATATAATGGGGAAAATTTAATTTAAATACGCTTTGTTCAGAAACTTTTTGTTTTTTAAGATATTGTTTTTCGCTGTTGGAGCAAAATTTTCTTGTGATTAGAATTACATTCATCGAAGCAAAACGTTCGATACTGAGAGCTTTTCTCCTTCAAGTGTAAAAGAGGAGCTTATAAAGTCAACAGCGGACCAACAAGACGAGTAGCGACGGTGAACTTTGCTAAAAAAAAAAACAATTTTTTGGCGAAATATCTTCAGTACATAAATACATATGAATGCATGAATGCATCAGCTAATTATTTGGATCTCCGCGAAGAGCTGAAGTGTTTGTATGTTGGTTCTTTCCAATCGTCTTTAGAATATAGGCCAATCAAAAATTCACATTCAAAAAAGTGAAATTAGCTAAGAGCTTCAGGTTAATACAAGTCATTGAAATTTTCAAGTTATCAGTCATTTCGAAAATTGAGATTTTTTGACGCACTGAACGAAAACTAGAGTCGACTGCGGCTTAGATATCATATCGAAGAAGAGTTGTTTTCGAGTTCTGAAATCAACCTGATTCAAAATCTCGGGCGGTTATGGAAAAAACTGTTTCAGGTCAGAAAACGAAAGTTAGTCAGATTTTTAAAATCTGATTGATCATCTAATTTTATTTTGCATCAAGCGTTTGTATAATTCAGATATCAGTCTATAAAAACCAATACTAGCCAATCATGATCCTTAACTTAATCCTAAATGAAGGCTGTTGCCTGAACAATTTACCTGATCAGACCATCAATATAAGTATTTAAAGTAAAATGGTTTTAAATCTAATCTGGCTTGCATCATTGTTGCGTTGCTAAGACATAATGAGGCTGCAAAAGTTAAGAGTACCACTGAGGCTAATTTTTGAATGAGGAGTATCACGAACCAATCTAGTTGAAAATAGATAGCGTTACGATCAAACGGGGTAATTTATCTGTAGCTAGTCTATTGGACATCACGTCCGTCCCACCTCACCTGGTGCTAAAAAACTTACAGAACACTATGAAACCCTCGATTTCAAGTTGTAAATTTAGACTTCAATTTCCGTATATCTCAATACATTTAAACTGTCATTATATATAAGTTGCAAGAGTTTGACACATTTTTGACACAATTTAAGAAAAAAAATCAATTTAAAAAAAAATTGTTATTGAAAGAAAATTAAGAAAAACACTTGAAAAGCAAAAGAAATTATGCCAAAGCGGTGTTCAACATAAAAAAAAACTCACAAAACAGAAGAAAAAACCGACAAATTGGCAAAAAAAAACAATTTGAGAAAATACTTAGATACAAAACGTCATAAATCAAAATGTAATTTTATAAATAACATTTAAAGTTTTTAATTTTTATATCGCCACAAAATTCAATAGTTAAACCTTCTCAAGGGTTTTTCAAAGTATTTGAACCGAAATCAATCTAGCTCAAATTGTTGAAAAAAAATTATTAACTGAAACACTGAAATTTTGAACGAGACTAAACAAAATGATAGAATACATGTCTGAGGAAGCCGACCAGAGTGAAAAAAACTTTTAAATTAAAACCATTTCTGGTAAATAATCAAATCAGATTGATTTTGTAGCTATCAAACAATTTGAACGTATACAATTCTTAATACTTTGAAAAATGTTCATTTGAAAGCAATTTTACAAGCGGTTTGTTATCAAAACAACTTAAAATACTTCAAACTTTGCTTTTTTTGATAGATGAAAGTGTTCTCAAAATTTTTGAGTTCTTAAAAACATGATTTAATTTATGCGCGTTTGTCAATGAAGATGCGTCAAAATCTTTTTTTTAAATTTCAACGTTTGATTAGTGCGTCATGAAAGCCAAGTTTAGATAGCAGAAATAAAATATCAGTTTATAGAAGTCATAATAAGTTTTCAATGACATTAATAAAATGAAACAAATTTTTGAACACCAGCTCAACCGAACCAAATTCTATTTAATCGTATTTTTATTTCTTACTTGAACCACTTGCTTGAAGACTTGTTGTCTAACCGATTCCTGCATTAAAAAATTGTGATAGTCGTAGTTTTGTCGTTTGAATAAAATGATGAAAAAATAAGTGCTGCAATTCTGCTTAAGCTATTGAATTTAGTTTGTAGATGCAGTTCAACAGTTCCGAAGTACAGCAGTACTTAAAATTAAAAAGTTGTTTAACAGTCCTGAAAATTACTTTAAATACTGTTTTTACTCATCCCAAATCACTGACAAGTAATTTAATTCAAATCGACAGAAGTTGAAAATTCTGAAATGACTACTTTAAACAAAAGTTCCCAAGCGCGGCTTCATAAATTTTTCTGAACAAACAGTCAACTCGGCAAACTGTTACGTTTTTTTCTGGATTCAGATCTAAAATATAACAGTATTCAAGCAAATTGCCCACATTTTGCAACCAAAACTCAAAATTTTCAAATAACTTCAAATTTTGGCACTGTTCAACGCATTTTCATTTTCGGCAGTTTGTTGTCTTCGACACTGTTGAACGCCCACAATTTGAAGCAATTCAATGGTGAAGTTTGTTCGCTTGATTTATTGAATTTTTTAAATCAAATATTGTTTAACAATTCAATTCTTGTTATAAAATTATAATCGGTATCGCATTTGAGACGGTTGCACACAGAGTGAAATGTATCGAACCTTTTCTACAAGATTCAAGTTTTTAAATAGCATAAATTGTATCAATGTTTGTTTGGCTGTCTTGCTAAATTGAGAAGCTTAAGGTTTTGGAAGCCGAAGTAAGCTGAAATATTTCGATGTCTCATTCTAATAAATCAACGTGAAATGTCGCATTATTTTAAGATTTGGCGGAAAGTTTATAAATTTATAAAAAAACGGTTTGCAATATATATTTAGGAGAAAAGGCAACCCTTTTGCCGGAGGTTATTAATATATCAAATTTAATTTTGTTCTCGGTTTTATTTGATGCGTTCAAATCCTCGTTCCAGATTTTGGAGCCGGATTTAAGCCAATAATTGCTATCAATCATTTTATGGTTTTTTGCCCCTGAAAACGTAATTGTTCTCAGGTGATTTCTTTTCAGTTGCAACTTTTACTCAATTGAACTCGATATGGATTTGTTTGATGGTTGGAACAATTCATTACAATCTCTTTATAATCTGAAATTCAATCATTAAAAACTCGCAATAAGTTAATATCTTTTCACTTTAAAAGATATGATTATTCAATTTTAAGCAATATCACTATCATCAATTCACCTTAAATTCTCTTTTTTCCATTATTTTTTACCTAAAATATAAATCTAGCAATCATGCTGATGCTTATCATGATTAAAGTTATGTGCGCGGCTAATACAGGATAATCTAAGATTTTTAAAAATATATATCTTATATTTATTTGCGAGCTTGTTTTTATTACCTTCTTTTTAGGATTTGCGAAGTGATGTCGTTTCGAAGAAAAAAGAATGCTTTAATGTCTGTTTACCTAAATATGCAAACCTCAAACAAAACTCAACCAGGTATGGCATTTTTTTTTTCGTCTGTTTATTTTTCAATTTTCTCAGAATTAACGATCAAATAAAGAGATTACTTTCAGTTTTCTCTAACTTTGAATTTTAAAGGGCATTTCCATTAAAAAAATCAATTCTTTTGAAAACCTTCCCCGCTCTGTTGTGCGTATTTTCAGAGAAAATAGAAAAAAAAATTAAAAAAAGAATGATTCATAACATGATTTCGATTTGACACAACAAGGAAAACTATTCTTTTGTATCATTGACACAATCCAAATTTCATGCTAGTTACACAAAAAGTAGCGTTTAACAAGCGATCATAGGTGAGCACTTTAACAATTTGTTCAAAGTAAGGTCTTTATAGTGGTTTGAGAGAGCTCAGAAAATCAATTTGGTCGACCTAAAAAAAGGTCGACAAAATGTTCAACATTTTTTTTTGAAAATCCACCCCCCTCGAGAAGTTCTTAAATTCCCGCCTGTTCAGAGGTTTTGATGACCTCATCAAAAAGTTCTCCTCTGGTACTAGTTTATAGTTTTCATTTTTGGTCGAAATGTACCATTTTTGGCGACAAATTGTGCCAGTTTTTGAGAGAAAGCGCACAGATGAATAGAAATTTTGACTGAACAAAAATATTGCCATATTTCAGAAAAGTTTTTTATTACCGTTTAGACATTTTTTGACTAACTAGGACCAGCATCCGACTTTTAAAGAGCGTAGAAAAAGTTTTAATCTATAAAAGCAAACAACAAAAAAAAATTATAAAAAGCAACCCGCATCCAATTTCAAGCGCTAGTAGTCGATTATACTATGATTTTAATACCTGAATTTCAGAAGAAATCGAGTTTGATCAATTAATAATCTATTTTAATTTTTTTTTCGAAATAAAAATAAAAATCAATTAAAAGCGTTGTGATAGATTATAACCGATTATTATCCCATCTGTTTTGCGATACAATTATAAGCAATTATAATCAAATATTTTCATCACAATTTCTAATTCAGATGTTGTGCGCAAAAAATTATTATAATTGATTATAATCGATTGTAATCCATTTTCTTTGCTCATTTTGCCTTGAACCTTGCATCTGAATTGTTTATAATGTATGGTCTTTGTAGACGTTGATTTATGAGAAAAATGAGAAAACTGTCTTGAAAGTTTTCATTTCAATTCATACTTATAACTTGCATGCCTCCATTGAAGTTGCTTCATGATGCACATTTTAAGCTTTTTTAATCACTGAATTATCAACACATTGCTTTATTTCAT
Organism: Symsagittifera roscoffensis; assembly: GCF_963678635.1. NCBI lineage: Eukaryota > Metazoa > Xenacoelomorpha > Acoela > Convolutidae > Symsagittifera > Symsagittifera roscoffensis. Next base: position 47,883,413 of record NC_087070.1, on the reverse strand, counting down.
GATTTATACGGAAAATTTATTTTTTATCACCTACCACGGGAGCCTTTCAACTAATATGAAATGATCTCTATGAATCTTTTGTTTCGTGGTAAAAATTTGTGTTCAAGTGAACCAAAGTTTTACAAGGCGTCATCATCCTTTTAGAGGTTTTGTTTTTGACAGAAAAATCATAGCCGAATTGATTTTAATTACCAAAATTAGATGCTTAAAGGATTTTTAATCTATTGTAATCGAGATAACTTCCAAGAGATTATAATCTGTTATAATAAATTATAATTGATTTAGTGAGCTTTTTGCATGAACTAAAATAAATTATTGTTTATTATAACAGATTATAATGTCTTGAAAATATCACGATTACAATAGATTAAAAATCCTTTAAACATCTATTTTTAGTAATTATAATCAAAATCATTATTATAATCCGTTATAACCGATTACTTACGCTTTAACTTGCATTCGGGAACCCTCTTAAAAATGCATATCTTGTTTGTCGTATTTTGAAATTTTTTGCGTAAAAATTATTTTACACGGGGCAAATTTTTCAAAAAAAAGCCAAAAAAGTGTTTGAAGACCCTTTTCGAATAATTTCGACCCCTCTCAAAATTAGTAAAAATCGTAATGATTGCGCCTTTAAAAAAATTTTGAGGTCCGTCAGCCAAAAATGGATATCTCAAAATAGTACAAAGGAGAAACTTTTGGGTCGGTAGGGGATCGAATCTCTAAGGAGGAGAAAAAGGGGCGTTCGCCCCCTCCCCGCCCCCTTTCTAAATCCGCTACTGATTATAAGCAACTTTTCTAAATAGAATTTTGAGATTTTCAAAAACCCTTGAATTTTGTTTTGAATAAACTCAAGTCTTCTGCTGAATAGGAATGCCTTTTTGTCCGACTTAGGTCAAATTGCTTGGAAAAAACCTTTTCATACAATTACCATGAACGTTTGATCAGCAAGCAATTTATTTGTTTTATAAGCAAAATTAGTTCTATGCTCAAACAAACAAAAGTTTCAGAAAAACCAGGAAGTTTTTTAAGTTTTTGCCTATATTGTGGTCTAGGCACTGCCATCTCACTCAGGAAAATCCATCAAAATTCACGTCAGCTTAACCTATTTGACTTTTCATTTGAGATAGTAGTTGTGTTTGGAAGCAAAACACAAAAGTTTGAGCCAAAACACAAAAAAAATATTGTTTATCTTCAAGGGAAAACTAAAAAGATTTATAGCAAAAATGCAGGTCATACGATTCTATAAATTAAAAAAAGGTTATTCATACGATTCCCTTGTTGGAAAACTGTTGGCCATTCTACTTTCATACAGTTTTTTCTTCTATGGAAGGTTATTCAAAAGTATGATAAGCATTTTTTGCATAAGAATAGCTTTTTTGTCAATCCAAACATATAATACTTAGGAATATTGCAGCGTACGTTTCTGATGGCTAACATCCCATTTTCATTATTGATTTGTTATTTTCACCCACTTAACAATGACAAAAAACAAGGGCAAGAAGGTAGGTTTGGAACAGTATTAATATCGGTTTCTGAGAAAAATTATTAAAACCAACCGTTGAAAATGACGTCGTTTTTTGTTTTCAACTTTTTTTGCTTTCAGCACTCTAAAAAGTGACATGTAATTTGTAATTTGTAAGCTGATAAACAGTTATAATCACATGACATAAAACGTAGAATTGCATCTGTCAAAATCATTATTATAATCCGTTATAACCGATTACTTACGCATTAACTTGCATTCGGGAACCCTCTTAAAAATGCATATCCTGTTTGTCGTATTTTGAAATTTTTTGCGTAAAAATTATTTTACACGGGGCAAATTTTTCAAAAAAAAGCCAAAAAAGTGTTTGAAGACCCTTTTCGAATAATTTCGACCCCTCTCAAAATTAGTAAAAATCGTAATGATTGCGCCTTTAAAAAAATTTTGAGGTCCGTCAGCCAAAAATGGATATCTCAAAATAGTACAAAGGAGAAACTTTTGGGTCGGTAGGGGATCGAATCTCTAAGGAGGAGAAAAAGGGGCGTTTGCCCCCTCCCCGCCCCCTTTCTAAATCTGCTACTGATTATAAGCAACTTTTCCAAATAGAATTTTGAGATTTTCAAAAACCCTTGAATTTTGTTTTGAATAAACTCAAGTCTTCTGCTGAATAGGAATGCTTTTTTGTCCGACTTAGGTCAAATTGCTTGGAAAAAGCCTTTTCATACAACTACCATGAACGTTTGATCAGCAAGCATTTTATTTGTTTTATAAGCAAAATTAGTTCTATGCTCAAACAAACAAAAGTTTCAGAAAAAGCAGGAAGTTTTTTAAGTTTTTGCCTATATTGTGGTCTAGGCACTGCCATCTCACTCAGAAAAATCCATCAAAATTCACGTCAGCTTAACCTATTTGACTTTTCATTTGAGATAGTAGTTGTGTTTGGAAGCAAAACACAAAAGTTTGAGCCAAAACACAAAAAAAATATTGTTTATCTTCAAGAGAAAACTAAAAAGATTTATAGCAAAAATGCAGGTCATACGATTCTATAAATTAAAAAAAGGTTATTCATACGATTCCCTTGTTGGAAAACTGTTGGCCATTCTACTTTCATACAGTTTTTTCTTCTATGGAAGTTTATTCAAAAGTATGATAAGCATTATTTGCATAAGAATAGCTTTTTTGTCAATCCAAACATATAATACTTAGGAATATTGCACTAAATTCGACACAAACGGCGTACGTTTCTGATTGCTAACATCCCATCCTCATTATTGATTTGTTATTTTCACCCACTTAACAATGACAAAAAACAAGGGCAAGAAGGTAGGTTTGGAACAGTATTAATATCGGTTTCTGAGAAAAATTATTAAAACCAACCGTTGAAAATGACGTCGTTTTTTGTTTTCAACTTTTTTTGCTTTCAGCACTCTAAAAAGTGACATGTAATTTGTAATTTGTAAGCTGATAAACAGTTATAATCACATGACATAAAACGTAGAATTGCATCTGTCAAAATCATTATTATAATCCGTTATAACCGATTACTTACGCATTAACTTGCATTCGGGAACCCTCTTAAAAATGCATATCCTGTTTGTCGTATTTTGAAATTTTTTGCGTAAAAATTATTTTACACGGGGCAAATTTTTCAAAAAAAAGCCAAAAAAGTGTTTGAAGACCCTTTTCGAATAATTTCGACCCCTCTCAAAATTAGTAAAAATCGTAATGATTGCGCCTTTAAAAAAATTTTGAGGTCCGTCAGCCAAAAATGGATATCTCAAAATAGTACAAAGGAGAAACTTTTGGGTCGGTAGGGGATCGAATCTCTAAGGAGGAGAAAAAGGGGCGTTTGCCCCCTCCCCGCCCCCTTTCTAAATCCGCTACTGATTATAAGCAACTTTTCCAAATAGAATTTTGAGATTTTCAAAAACCCTTGAATTTTGTTTTGAATAAACTCAAGTCTTCTGCTGAATAGGAATGCTTTTTTGTCCGACTTAGGTCAAATTGCTTGGAAAAAGGCTTTTCATACAACTACCATGAACGTTTGATCAGCAAGCATTTTATTTGTTTTATAAGCAAAATTAGTTCTATGCTCAAACAAACAAAAGTTTCAGAAAAAGCAGGAAGTTTTTTAAGTTTTTGCCTATATTGTGGTCTAGGCACTGCCATCTCACTCAGAAAAATCCATCAAAATTCACGTCAGCTTAACCTATTTGACTTTTCATTTGAGATAGTAGTTGTGTTTGGAAGCAAAACACAAAAGTTTGAGCCAAAACACAAAAAAAATATTGTTTATCTTCAAGAGAAATTTAAAAAGATTTATAGCAAAAATGCAGGTCATACGATTCTATAAATTAAAAAAAGGTTATTCATACGATTCCCTTGTTGGAAAACTGTTGGCCATTCTACTTTCATACAGTTTTTTCTTCTATGGAAGTTTATTCAAAAGTATGATAAGCATTATTTGCATAAGAATAGCTTTTTTGTCAATCCAAACATATAATACTTAGGAATATTGCACTAAATTCGACACAAACGGCGTACGTTTCTGATTGCTAACATCCCATCCTCATTATTGATTTGTTATTTTCACCCACTTAACAATGACAAAAAACAAGGGCAAGAAGGTAGGTTTGGAACAGTATTAATATCGGTTTCTGAGAAAAATTATTAAAACCAACCGTTGAAAATGACGTCGTTTTTTGTTTTCAACTTTTTTTGCTTTCAGCACTCTAAAAAGTGACATGTAATTTGTAATTTGTAAGCTGATAAACAGTTATAATCACATGACATAAAACGTAGAATTACATCTGTCAAATTATTTGTGAAAAAAGACATGTCTAAATCTCATACTTTTCTCACATGTTGAAAGTACAATATTAGTACAATGAGTTTTAGAATTTTTGATTTAAAGTATCAATTGGGATGATTTTTTGACTACCCGGGTTGACCTCCATACACCGAAAATGCTAGTCATACAATTTCATACAATTCTTTTATGAGAAAAAACTATTCATACAATTCTCGTACAGTTCTTGTATGAGAGAATGCTAGTCATACAATTCTCATATAATAGAATGAACGATTCTCAGAATAACTTTGTCTTCAGGTGTTTCTAACTTTTATTTAATTTGTTTTTTTTTGTGATCCACGCAAAACCAAAAACCACAAATACTCATCGGACTCAGTTGAACTATGAATGATAACTTCTTTTCTGTGGTGAAAAGATTGAACTATTTCCGAAAAACTTTTCAGCATCGAAAATAAAACGCTGTGAACTTTTTGATTTTTAATCTGTTTTTGAACGGGGAAAAAGCAAGGTTATAAAAAAGGCTTATAGAAAGCTTTTACTGGGCTTATAAAATTTAACTTGTATATTAAAAAAATGCTATTATAAACAAAGATCACCCAGTATTTGTTCCGACCATTTAGAATGAGGAGAATTTTTGTATTTGGGTGAGTTTTTAGTTTTTTCACTTTGTTTACTTTCCATGCAAAATCAGCTGCTACAAAAAACTGCGGAGTGAGTTGGGTGATATAACATGTTAAAACCCTTTTAGTTGCGATTCGAACAACATATGAAAATTTTCTTAATATTTTCCCAGTATTGCGAAAAACGGTTCGATATTTTGATTTTTGTCTAGCTTCAAACGATTAAAGCGAGCGAGCAGGCTTACTATAGAAGGATAGTAGCAAATTAGGAGTAAAAAGTTAAGTTAACTGTCCCGAATTTGTCATCATGGCATTTTTTAAACCCATATAACTTTACAAAAAATGATCACCGGTGAAATATTTGTTTGACTTTGAGCTCAAAACAACAATACTTTTTAGATGATATAAAAATCCGTCAAAAATAGCTATTTAAAAAGTCGAAATATGTCTGGAGAAAAAAGTCAATTTTTTGTCAGTTTCTTTCAAAGTCATACAAAACATTTTTTAGGGGAGAATCACACGGTCAATACAACGCGTTTGTTAACCTATTAATTGATGGAAATAGCGGGTTTTCATCTTAGACTAATTAGACTAAGGAAAAACAGTGCTGATTTAAATAATCGGTAACCGGACAAAATTATTAGAAAAAACGAAATTTCAAAATTGATTTTTTTTACAAATTGGGTTGTCATAAAACAAAAAAGTGGAAAAACTGTATAAGTTTTTATCAGATTTAAAAAGGCAAATTTTGAACACAAACTGAGACTTATGTTTCTACCAATTCGACCAAAATTGGCTACGTTTCGAACTATGTTTGAAGCTAGCCAGCTATGTTTCGACCGACTCGACCAAATTATCAATGCTTTGACCGTCCTCAACCTAAAACAAATGTGTCTCAACCGTTCAACTGTGTTCGACGCAACTGATACTCAAAAAAGTTTTCTTGTGTAAATTTGTGTTACGTGCTGCGATCAGTTCTGACTATAAGGGTTACAAAGTAAAATGAAATATCTTGGGCTTATTTTTGAAAATGAAATTTTTCAAAAAAAAAAATCAACAATTAAGTGGGTACAGATATGTGAAATTACGTGAGCAGACATATGGAGTTATCTGACTTATCATGTAAACATTGATGAAACATCTGAAAAAACCTGTAAATTACACAAAAAAAATCGTGGGGATTCTAAAAAAAAAGAAATGAAAAACATTTGATTTTACATGTACATGTTTGGGCATGTGAATCACATGTGACACGAGTTTCAGCTCACGTCCAACCAAGTTGTGAAATTACGTAACTTTTTGATAAATTACAGGTTCATTTTTTAGAGTGAAGGCTCTTAAAAGTTTGAAAAGAATGCTGAAAATTTTTGATCTTTGTATTTGTGTAAGTAGACATTCATGTTCCAATTTAAAACCGCTTTAACAATTATAATTTAGAATATTTTTCTCTTCAAACAAAAGGCTATGTTCTGTTCTCGTCACGCTTGTCCGTATTTTTTACAAAATGAAACTTAGGTTGAGAACACTTGATTGCTTTTAAATTTGGTATGCTTTGTAATCATCCAATTCAAAACAGTTTCGGCCTTTATCTTCAAACTTATGAAATCAATGGATGAAGGCTCCCTATTTGTAGTTCTGCAGTTGCTAATGAGAAAATGGTAAAAGAGCCAAAGAAGCTAATTTTCGGGGTCTTTTTGATTATACCCCCCCCCCCCCCGAATGATAAAAAAATGAAATAAAAGATTTTATAATATAAATGGGACACAGTTACTATGCACGATATTATAATGGGATAGGTAAAAAGGAAACGTTTTCACTTAATTGAGACTCAAATTGGCTATTTTCTCCATTTTTCTCCAATTTTTTCCTAAATTTCAGTAAAGCATGAATTCCATTAAAAGGACGCCGAATGCATTTTAATTGTCATTAAATTCCCACTTTTTGCCATTTTTTCGCTTGATTTAATGCTCGAGAAATCAGTCTTGTCATTACGAGGCCAAACTGTGCAATTTGTCAATTGTAAGCGGATTCCTCAATAGGCAAAAATCAGATTTGTCGCGTAATCCGCAAATTGCTTTTTTTCTTTGCTGTTTTGGATTCCACGGACAAATAGCTAAAACACTGTATTTCTCTAAAAACAGACAACGTTGCGGAATCCGCAACAAAATGTGTGAAATCTGGAACCAGTTTGGGGAATCCATGATCGAATCATAATATATGTCTTTAGTAATTTTAAGCAGTTGTGGAATCCGTACACCGTACAAACCAGTACACTTGTATAATTGGAATCAACCAATTAGACACATCGATAGTTATATATTAACAGTCATCAAACGAAAAAATGAGCCACCCTCAAAGTGACGATAGTCCAGATGACGAAGAGGTTTACCCCTTCTTCATAGATGCACCCGATAATAGAGGGCAACATGATTTTTGCAAGAATTTACTCGTAAATTTGTTTGAACCCGGAATCAGTCCATGCAAAGCAGAATTCCCAGATGTAAAAATCAAAAGACAATTTATTGAACATTATTTGAAAGATATATGTAACTTAACACAACAATATGGAATCTACACCATAGAATTCAGCACACCAAATACGAATCATCGTAAATACGTAATTCAAACAGATGATCTTGAATTAGAAATTTCAAAAGTATTCTTAGAATATATCAAAAGCATACAATATCATAATTCAAAAAAAGCAAACTCTATTTTCACTAACGAAGTTTTTGCAATAATATATACCTCTATTTCCATATTAGAAAAAACAGAATTTCAAAGTATCTCACCAACTGAAACATCCAAACATACAAAAGTACGACATGAAACCACATTATTTTCAACTTTTCTACATATAATCAAAGAAAATTTCACTAAAAACGATGTTTCACAACACACAAAACATGACTTAAAAAAAATTTTGGCATGGTTTATAATAGATTATTTCACACATAATTTAGACTTAATTTCACAAGCAAGAAAAAATTTTAGACCTCAAAACCCAAATGATGATACTGCCATTACAGAACAATCAGACTAGGTTTGGGACCCTGAATGGTTTCATCCTACATTTATAAATATCCCACAATCTATCTCAAGTCAAGCAATAAGTACAATATCTTACCACAGAGATTATGTAAAAGTAGTACCACTAACCATTGATGCAACACCATTAAACTACAATACATTTTTACCTGATACACGAAATAACAGTTTAAATTCGACCGTCATACACATTGAAAACCTTAATGGAACTAGAAATCTTACACAACAAGATATTCAAACACCATCACCTTTCATAAATAAAGAAATTGTCCAAACAACAACAACTACACAGCAAAGTATTTCACTAATACATCCAAATTTAACAACACCAAGAAATACAAATAGTTCACTGGCACAAGTAACCTTACAATCAACCGTTAAACCTTCGGTTGCTCCAAAATATTCACATATGAATTATCAAACATATAGACCCATGACAGTACCACAAAAACCACGAAAAACATTCACAAGAAACACTTTTGCAGAACACAATTATAATTATGCACATTCGTCAAAAACAAACTACCCCCCACGAAAAAATAATAATCATGTATGCTGTCACTATTGGGATAACCCAATGACAACAACTAACTCAGTAAATTTTCGAACTAATTCACATCCTACACAGGATCATAGTGAAAATTACCCATTCTTTCAACAAAATAAAAATAAAAAGCAAGCACCTCATCATACGGATTACTTATCATCTGATGATGATTATTTACAACCAGACATTTTTGCACCATTTACCCAAGAATATCACACACAAGGATCGCGACGACCTCATACATATAATAGAATTTTCTCTCCAAACCCAACAGATACACGAAATCAACAACCAATACATATGCCAAATCCAACTAACACACAATCTTTTCAACCGATTCAACCACAAAACGCAATGACTATGCACTCGTATCAACCAACTCAAATGCAAAATGAAATACCACTTCCATATTATCTTCAGCAACACGAAATAACAAAAAATCAACTTTCAAATTTTTCGCAAATGCAAAATGCCGCAGAATCACTACAAATGACAATGAATCCATACCTCATGGGTGGATCATCAATAACATCAAATAAACCACTGATGGTATTTACAGGAACAGATCCTGAATATTCTGTAGAAGATTATTTAAATGCAGTAACAGCAAATTTAATTTTAAATATAGGACCTGAACCAATTAATACGCCACTACATCAAAATTGGATACATAGACGCACAGCATTGATACAAACAACCTTAGATGGCGCAGCTCAAAAATGGTTTTCAGTCTAACCTATAGAAATAAAATCAGACTGGAAAAGATTTACACAAGAATTTTCAAAAATGTTTGACTCCGAAAGAAATAAACAACACCAAAGAGTTTTATGTAATGAAATTCGCAGATTACCAAATGAAACCATCAAACAATTAGCAGTACGTATCGAAACACTAGTTTGAAAGGCATATTCACTTAATACACATGACTATAAAAACACAAAAATGACAGAAATTTTAATGATGACCTTAACACCTCAATTAAGGAAAATAGCAATAAAAAAGAGAGCATCTCATCCTTCCTCAATTCGAGAGCCAGATTTAGATTTTCGAAAACTAGTAGACAAACTAGAGCAAGCGAAAATCACAATGAAACTTGAAGAAACAGAGAATCCAAAACTACAATATGCTAATCGAATTGAAACAAACACTACACATATAAATAACATACAGGAATCAGATACAGACCTAGTTGAAAAAATCACTGAAATACTAAACATTTATGAAAAACACCCAAGTTTTAAAGGCAAATTATCTTTCAAAAAATGGTGTAACTATTGCCGACGATACGGACACAGTATTTCCGAATGTAGACAAAAACAACAAGATAACCAAAACAAACCTCAAAAGCATAAAGAGCCAAAGAAATCGTTCTATCAATATATGAAAAAATATCAAAATCTACCAAACAAAAATATATATAGTAACAACAGTTCAGGAACACCACTTCCGAACAACACCAATTACACAAGAAATCAATCACCATATAACTCAAGTTATAGAGGAAGATCACCAGAACGAAGAAATACACAGAATTCTTCACAAAATAATTATAATCGATCAAATAGTCGAAATAACTATTCGAGATCAAATTCCAATGCAACACAATTTGTTTCTAGATCCAGTTCCCAATCAAACCCAAGAAATAAACACTATTCCAATAATCAATCACGAAACTCATCTTACAACAGAAATAGAAACTATTCGCATAATCGAAATAGAAGTTATTCGAACAATCGAAATCAGAATTACCCGAACAATCGATCAAGAAATAACTCATATAATAGATCAAACTATCACAGATCAAATGACAATTATCAAAACAGATCACGGAATAATTCACAAAATTGAAATTCAAGCTATAATAATCAATATAGAAATTATTCCCAGTCACCACATAGGAATAATAATCATTATAATAATTCTAAACATCGACATACAAGTAGTACACCAAAACACCAAGGACATATTAATCAGGTACAGTCAAATGAGGAAACAACATCAGACCCCCCAGGTATTGACGACACAGGAAGTAACGAACTACAACTAAATCAAATAAACTGTGGATCATCAGATACAGAAAGTGATACAGAAAATACCATCTACGTAAATATGATAACAGTCGAAAACGACTACGAACCTATCATATATGAACAACTTTTCACATCACATATATATGAAAATCAATTGGAACTCCTTCACAATTATTATATTGAACCCATCAATACTACACAAACTGCACAAGAAATAAACGAAATTAACACGGTAAATAAACCCGATGAAAAAGACAAAACAAAATGTTTAAACACAAATCATATTTATCAAAATATACAAAAAGAACAACCCAGAGAAAAAATTTGGACAATACCATTTCTCTTAGAAAGTCCAAGAAACAAAGAATTTCAACCACTAGATCTTGAAATTGATTTTTTAATTGATTCAGGAGCAGAATCAAACATAATTAATATTCCCACATGGAATGAAATCAAAATATTACATCCAAAATTAACGCCTCTTGCAACCTCTACTAAACTAGCATCAGCACAAGGATCAACATTAGTAAATTATGGAAAAATTCAATTATTCCTTCTCCCCACAAGAACAATGGAACAAAATAAAATTCTAAACAAACCATTTAAAGAAATATTTCATATTACTGATATTAAACACAATATCATTGGCATACCATTTATATCAAAATATATACCAACAATCAACATCTTGAAGAGTAAAATACTGATCAAAGATAAGTACACAAAAACAACAAAATACAGCTCTAACATTTTTTCAAAGATTAAATAAACAACCACCATTCTTCTCAAAATTTTATCCAATTTATAACCAACAACGGAAACACCTGAAACCACTATCAGGAAATATATATAATTTTTCAATAAAACAAGTTCACCAGTATGATAAAAGTCAAAATAAACAACAACTTTTTATGTCAGACTTTGAATTTAAACCTATTCACAAGTTTTTCAAAATCACGATTTCATCTATAAAATACTTGAAAAACACGAGTTCCGACATCATTTTGCTACACGTGTATAACAATACACCGTATCAAGTAACGTTACCCTTAGGAATTTTAGGATATTGCAAAACAAACGCTACAATCTCACCCATACATGAAATAGCATACCGCGTAAATAATATACTCCAATTATTAGATATTTGCCAATCCACAATTCTTAACGAAGAACTATCCATAAATAACATAATAAGCAATGAAAAGAGAAACACAGATTATTTCACAAAAACACCATATTTTAAACCATCATTCAATATAACAAATTACACAAAAGAACAACAACAATTTTTAACGATGTTTAACTTTGAACACTCACAAATTACACAAATCGAATTTGACAAACTAGCAAAACAACTATTAAAATATTCAACAGTCTACGCAACATCAAAATTTGATGTCGGGAAAATCAGTTCATCACCACATCTCCCGTTAAAACCTGACGCAGTTTTCAAAAAACAAAGAGCTAGTAAAGTACCAATTCATTTACTTGACAAAGTAAACAGATTACTTGATATTTTAGAACAATACAAAATTATCTCACCAGTAAATAAAGAAGAACAACCAAAAGGTAACACATTTATTAACCCTGTTATCATCCTAGCAAAAGGAGAATCATTAAAAATAGTTTTAGAAGCTAGATACCTCAATTCACTTATAGACGAATCGAAATGCAATTGGCCTATTGAACCAATACAAGTTACTTTAACAAAAATAAACGGAAAATACTTTACAACCGCATATAAGAATAGTGCATACAATCAAATGCCACTAGATGAACAATCACGACGTTTAACACAATTTGTTATTGGAAATCAACAATATGAATTCAACCGCCTATTCTATGGAATTTCCATAGGACCAGCAGCATTTTCAGCTTTTATGAGCAAAATTTTTAGACCACTAATACTCAAGAAAAACGCAATCACCTATTTAGATGATGTTTTTATGCAATCACAGACGAAAGAAGAAATGTTTACAGTTTTAGAACACTATCATAAAATACTTCAGAACAAAAATCTGAAGGCCGCCCCCGATAAATCACACTTCTTTTAAACACGAGTTAAATTTTTAGGACATAATATAGAAAGAAACACAATCACTCCATTAAAATCACGCATTGATGCTATTCAAAAACTTCAACCACCAACAAACAAAAAGAAAATCCAAGAATTCCTTGTAATGTTAAATTTCTTAAGCAAGTACGTTTATAAAATGCAATTATATTTAAGACCGTTCTATAATATCCTCAGACAAAAAAATAATTATAATGGACCACTGAACATCAAACACGATTTGAAGAAATTAAAAAACTTTTAACTGAACAAATTTCAAACACAATTCCAGATCCAAATCAACCATTCTATGCAATGTGCGATGCTTCAAATTTTGGCATCGGCGCAGCATTAGTACAATCACATAGTGATACAAATAAAACGAACCTTATATCAGCAAATTCCCGATTATTCACTCAAGCAGAGCTACGACTCTCAACTCTAATGAGAGAATGTACAGCTATAATTTATACACTTACAGAATATGAATTTTTGATACTTGGATCAAAACATCCAACAGTTCTATTCACAGATCATAAACCAATCATTTTTCTCTTTACACAAAAGTCAAATCCCAATCACCGAGTTTATAGATTTCAATTAATTCTAATGAAATTTCCAAACTTACATATAGTTTGGACAGCAGGAAAGAATCTTGCATTACCAGATACATTAAGTCGAAATACACCACCTGAATTACTTACACGAAAAACTACAGTTGAAATACCCAAAAATATAAAATTTTACCTTGCAAAAGACGAAACATCACCCCGACTAGAATGAAAATATGCAGTAAGAACTGACATTGAACAATCACAAATAAATAACCTACAACATTTCCCACTTAACTTAGATTGCCAAAATAATCACTACGAAGTTGATGTACTAGGAACATCAACTTTCAAACCAATTCCATACTCACAATGGATAAAAAATAACACCCAACAAAAACGAATAAAACACCACTCGCATAAAAAAGACCTTTTTCCGTTAATTGAAAAAGATAATTTAACTGATAAATTAAATTTATCAGGACCACAAACAAATGATTCAAAATACACAATAAATCAAGTCTTTGACCTCCATGACGCACTTGACACAATTCCCCTATCTAAATTAGAAATTGAAAATATTTTTCTCCCTCCAACAGATAAAATTACAATAGAAATCTTGAAACAATATCAAAATCTTGACCCAGTAATTAGACAACTAAAATCATGGCTCAAATACAAAACTAAGCCCGCAAAGACAGATACCACAATTTTAGGAAATAAAACACTCCTCCGATTTTTCCGAAAATATAATAATACAACAATTAATGAAAACACAGACCTTCTAAAATATCAATTAAATGACTCTACAATTCCCTGTCTCCCTTTAAGTATGATTCTAATAGCTTTTAACATTTCACACACACAAAACACTAAAGGACACTCTGGATCAGAGAAAACATATTCAAATTTTACACAAAAATTTTATTTCCCAAATGCACCAATTTAGATAAAAGTACTATGCAATGATTGTATAGTATGTTAGCTAAATAAACCTTATCCAAATCAAAAACAAATAGCACAAAAACAAGATTTTAAAGGACAAAGTTTATATTTTAACCATCGTATTTCATTCGATACAAAAGGACCAATTTCACCATCCTCTGAAGGAAACTCCTACATTATGGTAATTGTTGATGCATTTACACATTATGTAGCACTCAATCCAGTACCACATTGTAACGCTTATTATGCTTACACAACACTTTATGAACACTGGATAGCTAAATTCGGATTACCCGAAATCTTAGTTACAGACAACGGTACAGAATTCATAAATAATTAAATCATCACACTATGTCACTTATATAACATCAAACACAAACTGCGTACATCTCATGCACCTTGGACAAACGGTTTAGTCGAAGGTATGAACCGTTCACTACAAGAATATCCTAGATGTATCATAAACGGAAATGATACAAGATACACAGAATGGTCAGCAAATGTAAAATTGTTTCCCTTAGCATATAATTCACAAATTACGACAACTCTAGGAATGTCACCATACGAAATGGTTTTTAATCAAAAGCCACGTAAACCAATTATGTTTACAGCAAACTCTCATAAAAATGCACAAGGTTATTGCCAACCAACTAAAGACTCAGTTTGTTATAACCTACCTTTACAAACGCATGATGAAGATCATTTCCATCACCCACAAATCCTTAAATTAGCCTCCGGCACACACACCGAATGGATTTTAAATAGAGATAAAAAACACAATGAAATTTACCGAAGAGTAACAAAAAAATTGTTACAAAGGCAAAACTTTAACGAACAAATTAATTCACGCTTTACACCAGCCTCAGATTTAAAAATTGGAACATTTGTCTTAATACCTAATTTTAATACACAAAAAGGAATTTCTAAAAAAAATTCGAACACACAATAAATAATTCGACCACACATGAAAATTGCCCCAAACAACAAAAAACATTATACCAAGAAGCCATTTCTTAAATGCTCTTCTCTCGATCAGTCAATACAGTTTTCAACATTTTCACAAACTTTTTAACAATACCTAAGCTTTTATTCATATTTATCTTTGATACTTTTGAAGCTTTCATAATAATTTAAATCATTTTTTGCAATATTTTTTAAATTTTCTACTCCCTATTTGAAATATATCTCCAACTTTCCCAAATCATTGACCATATTCACAGGTACGATAACCCAAAGTTTATTTAAATGATACGAACCATTTTTAGTAGAACAGATATTTTTTTACTATTTGTAATTTTTATAAAATTTTTATCATCCCTAATATGACAAATGTATAAAAAAGGCAATCATAACATTCGCCTTAGCAACAATCCTTTTAATTCTTTTCCTTGAAGAATACTACAATAAAAATAAATTTTTTCACTAAGAAAAATCAATTAGACAACCTTTAAAAATTGCTAACCAACAATCACACAGTCAGTCTTCACCGACATCATCCCAAGAAAACCCGACAATACCTACAACTACCCAAAACCCCCAAACATCCACACGAATTTCTTTCCAAGATAACCCATACACTTTTGAAGAACGACACGCTCGCTTATCTGAACCATTAGAACCAGTTCAGCGACAGGCACCCCTAAGTGAACCAACATATAACTTGTACCCAACATTACCACAAGAATTAAGTAGAATAAGAAATATTAGTCAAAACCAAAATACAGTTGAAATGAATAGACAAATTATACATCCACGACGAAATAGAAATTTTCAAGCCCCCCGAGTTCATTTTGATATACCCCAACCCCCATCACCAAGTACTCCAGAAAACCCAATTAGCATACTACCGGAAACCCCTACACTTCTTACACAACGTAGCACCTCAATTATACCCTCAGATTACTTAGGTTCAACACCAACATCTGAACAAATACGTGACAATCCCTTTAACCCCCCCCCCAACCAAACATCACGACTACCATATTGGACAACACATTCATTCACACAAGGTGAACCAAATTTAATAAATGACCCAATAGATATTTCTACGGATACAACAACATCATCATCACTACCAGAAACATTATCACTACCGTCAACACCACCAATAAGCCAGATTTCACCGACGCCTTTCCCCCTAAATTTTCCAAATAACCTCGACGCTAGATATCGAGAACAATCATCAACAAATATCCCTTTAAGATTAGATTGAAACACGTTCACAGCACCCCCACCATTGTTTGGACAACATCCAGAAAGTAACCGACTCCACAATTGGGCACTCCATAGACTACAATATAGACAAGACATCCACGAAGACATTTGTGACCATAACATCCAAATACTCCAACAAAATAGTCTACAATTAAAATTTGAAATCACGGTTAAACTTAACAACATTGCTCAACATCCTTACCCATCAAACCCACCCAATATAACAGCTCAATCGTTACCACCACCATTTATAACAACTGAAGTAATATATAAATACGACAGATATACCAAAAAGACAATTGGTTACATCACATTTTATAACCCATACTCAGGATTATCATACATATGTATATTCTAAAAATATTGATACTTCAACAAATCTTTTTTCTAACATTTTCCGATCAGAACACAAATTCTTCTCCCTGCACAGGACCCCAGGACTTATTAGTAACACACTACGATTGTGAAGAAAATGAACAAAAAACAGTACACAAATATGCAATAAATCAAGTATCACAATGCGAAACGGAACCACAAGATATAGAAACCACAAATGTAATAGCGACATTGTATTCAAAAGCCCGAGCAACAACATTCGCAGGATATAAATTTACAGCAACATTTTCCGAAAAGAAAGTACATTGTTCACAAGTTTCAAACGGAAATAAAAACCGACTTGACCACGAATCATTCTACCAAAGTAATATAGAACGACTTCTACATCTAAATCCCGATGATTGTAAAAACGAGCTACTCAGATTGAATATCACAAGAAATAAAAACACCGACAGAAAACGAGTATATTTTCAAGTCTTTGCCGATTCTGTACATCAAGCAGAACTTGAAAGATGTCAAGGACATATAAAACTAGATTAAAAATACCCATACAACGGCGCACACGGAAGATTAACTTATGAAATACACGATAAGCACTGGATACCACACATTGGTATAAATAATCCATCAAACTGCAAAGCAGACACAAAAAATAAAGGATATCAAGAAATAATGTTTTTCGATTGGAAAATACAACTCGAAAAAATGCAACTCACACGAGATTTATCCGACAACACAATGATCTATCAAGGAATTAGATTACCTTGTAAAAACGATCAAGGTTATTGTGATCCTACAACACGGACACAAGCAACAATTGTTTGGTTTCCCGAAGATACATGCACAACATTTCAAGTAGCAAAAATACACGCTCGAATGATAAAATTTCACGAAAAATATTTTATACAATCAATTCCATATGAACAAGTCCATCCATCACGAAAACAAAGTACTGATTTTCGAAATCTCCATAATATAGAAAATAAATTAACACGTTTCCAAATATATCAAGAAACAGAAATCGCATGCAAATACAGAAACCCACTTCACAAAACACAATATTCTGAAATATTAGTTGAATACGATAAAGGTTTCGACA
Source organism: Symsagittifera roscoffensis (assembly GCF_963678635.1). Taxonomy (NCBI): domain Eukaryota; kingdom Metazoa; phylum Xenacoelomorpha; order Acoela; family Convolutidae; genus Symsagittifera; species Symsagittifera roscoffensis. Next base: position 47,865,672 of record NC_087070.1, on the reverse strand, counting down.
TGACCACTGGAAAAACAAAAATTGACCCTTATGCCACAGGTCACCCTCTACACGAAGGAACATCATATATACCAGTTAACTTTCAAAAAAGTAATGGTCAACCTGGTGGAAAACTAAAGCCACATGACACTAGAAGCACACGTTTACAAGAACTATCACTAATGAATAATACTTATTTTGGTAATATCCACTATAATATCCACTTAGATATGAAGTTAGACTACACGATTAGTCGAATTTTTCAAGGAATGTCACTCTCCGAATTAGAAACACTTCACCAACTATGCGAATTAGAAAGGACACATATCCTACAATCACTCGCACTAGCAGTGTTAAAAATACCCTACGCAGGATATTTATTATCAGGAAATAGATCAAATTTTTAGACTAGGAAGAAAACATTTTATGGTTTTATACTTGTACCAAAAAAGTATCACCACTATATGTTTTTGAAGATAAACGCTGCTATAAAAGAATCCCTATCTTTTATAAAAATAAGGTACATTTTGTTGACACACTTTCAAGACGAACATATTTTTGGGATACCGCAGTCCCATGTGGATCAAAAAATAGCCACAATGTAGTACAATTGAACCCTGATGAAGATAAATATTATCTTCTTACTCCATACCCCACGTTAATGCAATCACTCAAAAAATGTTCACCCGAAAAAATCAGAGCTATTGCTCGTAATCCAAATATTGATTTACAATCAATTGGAATATATTCAAAATCAGATATCCAACACCACATTAGAACACAACAATTCCAAGAATTATTAACACAAATGGACACTATACAAAGACAATCAATTGGCCAAAAATTACGCAAACTTGCCGAAACTGCAGGATTTGCAGATATTTATTCACAAGATTATCGCGGATATTTTAAAGACATTAAAGACTATATATATCTAAACGGTGAAAAATACAGACCACAAGATATTTCACCTATAAATATTTTTAGCTTTGTTACCCTAAAAAATGAAATTCTCGATTTTCTAGGATGGATACTATATTCACGCATACTATTTGCAGGATTTTTTGGAATTTTTTCATCATCAATTAACAAAATTCTTCTAGACGCACAAATAAAAGAATATAATACAAAAATAGCGACAAGACAGAACACATACGACGAAGAACATAATAACATAGACGTAACACCTACCGCACCACAGTTGCCACCCCTACCACATAACCATCCATTATCCTTAGTCCCACGTAATTTCCGAAACCTAGCAATAACACATAACCCAAATTTTAGACAAAACATATCGCAAAGTCCCATACAACATATAATGACACATCATTCACAAGATGATAATACATTTGAACAAATTATAGAACAACCCCATGCCACCGCTTTTCAGTCTCAAAATAATCATTTTTTTAGCCCACGATGAGCCGACAACTTGGATCCCTACACCGCTCAAATTCGCATCCAACCAACCTCCACACTCCAATCCCAATAATCCCACTTTTTGCTTTCCCGCCACCCGATTTTTCAACTATTAATATATCATCAAGCATGAATTCGGATACTTATTCAGATATTTCAGTTTTATACTACATTTCACAACTTAATAACCCTAATATAGAAACCCCTGACGAATTTGCAGACTCCGAACCATCTCCATCCAATAATTTTCAAACCAACTCCTCAGTTTTTTCAAAACCCCCTTTTCAACCGATCCCACCAAATAACCCACTCCCATCCATTTCTACTCCTTCTTATGCTTCACAAGTAACCCCAACCTATTATCCATTTTATTCCGACCGATCATCTAATAATTCTCCAGATACCCCCCAAATCTCCCAGGAACTCGATAATTTTATCACCCTACAACAACAGCTAATACAACCTAACATCCTCACTATAAATCAAATTTCATCAACAATAGAATCCTCAAACCCACCTACTCCTACACTCTCCTCAGCTTACACTGCATCATTAGCAAAATCATCCACATCCACCGAATCATCAAATAGTAGTCACCGAGCTTATCGCACTTTTAAAAGAAAATTCCCGAACCATCCATTCCCGACCAAACCAGGAACAGCCTGCGAATATATTAATCACCCACACCACACCAACACGAAAGGTTTTCTAGCAATCACCTTACCCTCATTCCCACAATATACTTTAAACACACCTAACTACACTAACGACACACGTAGTTTTGTAGATGAACATGTTTTAATGCCGACAATTCACTGGACAGCATATTACCATTTTACTAATCCCCTTTGCCTGCCACTATCTAGTACTCAAAACGATATAGAAAAGAATAAAGATATGCTATATAGACTCACCGCAACACTAACACCTAGACAGTTTACTTATATAGGATATAAAAAATCACTAAAAACATTCACTGCACCCCGAGCTAACGAATTTACAATAGAATATTACGACCATAATATCATCCGAACTAATCAAGACCAATTTCTAGATGACGACCGCTTCGCTAACCCACAACTAACAGAAAAATTCTTCATCAAAACGACATATGTATTCACACTTAACATTTTTGATAGAAAAATGATCACATCATTTCTGAAGCACTAACTGATATTCAAGCTTCCGAAAGTTTTAAAGAAAAATTTCAGTTATTTTCACTAACCTTTGACTTCGTTGCACCACATGAACGCGATTTGCACTGTTCACACGACATTATGTTACGCAATAAACAGACTCATACATATACATACTATCGCTTTATACAAAATCATTTTGATTTACATACTCCATCAAGACAACCACACCATCGTTTTCAGTTTCTTAACTCGAAGTACATTTCACCATTTTTTCTTAATTTCACCTATTGCATCAAAGATACTAACCTCCACGGCATCCTCCGCAATTATGACCCAGTAACACAAATGTATATATTTTGTCCCATCACGAAGACCTTTAATGCCGAAGAATCCAGACCCTTCCTTATCCCACATGAATTTATCCAACCTATAGAAATCCCAATATTAGAATTTATTCACAATACCAAATATATTCACAAAATATATAACCTCATTCAAAACACACCTTATGAGTTTGCAGTAGGCACCGAAGAACTAAAAACCATTAAAGCACTTCAATTACTTTGGCCACTGCTCCAAACTAAAAGCATCATTCGCATACTAGCAAACATACTAACCAATTCGGACATAATACACGACATCTTTCCCCAGGGCTTTTTCCCACACGATTAACAGGTAAGTATAATTTAAAAATATTCTTAACTAATAAATTTAAAATAATTCAAACCATTCTTTACTCATGTTTCTTTTACATTTTTAGTCTTCATACCAAGATCATCGGCAAAAAACAGAAAAGAAAAATAAAAACTAAACTTGTTAAAATTCTTCTAAACTTCATTAATATTTTACACAAGATAATCTGATAAAAGTCATACCAAATGTAGTAAATTAATTTATAAATTATTTCCCCATAAAGCAGTAAATTTAATTATGATGAAAATTTATAACTCTAAATTTCCCCCAAAAACTAACAGTAAAATTGAAATTCTATGTAATAAATTAATAAAATGAAAATGCAGTGCTAACCTTTTGATATTTTCATTCACTCGCACAGGAATTCTATCCAAACTCGCACAGCTCGCCCACGAAGAATTGCTTAAATAATGATTTTAAGTTTCAAGTTTTCACACTCAACAACTCTAACACACGATAACAAGTTTCAAACTTTCCTTTAACCCGGTTGGAAAGGAATTATATACTAAACCAAACTAACCAACGCAGCTTACTAAACACCACAAATCTTAAAATAACAGCATGACTAAGAAAAGAAAACCAACGGTACCCAAACCGGATTAACCCTGTTTAAAACTGGATAATTTATTCTTTTGAAGACTATTATAAAGTCTAAGAAAGAAATAATAAAACACAAAAAAGTCGAAATACAAACCCATAACAGAAACAATTTGATTTTTGAAAAAAAGACACAACCAAAGAAACATAAGAAAGACCAACATAAACCCAACATAAAACATTACCACATAACAGGACCTCTCAAAGAAACCGCACGAAACCATACTCCCACTCCTGGCCTAACCTTTCTAGAAATTAGTTTTCTCTCCAAGAGAACTTCAGCAGCCGCAACAAACCAGTATACCCTAGCAGACTAGAAAGTATAAGAGTAAGATTAGGATCGGTATTAGACTAAGAAGTTGCACGAATCTATCCGGCCGAAAATAAGATAGCGTGACGAGCAGACGGTGTACCCTATCCGAAATTACTCTATGAGTTAACCACAAAGGACTTAACTCACAATTAACGCGCGATATATTTCGCGCTATTAACGCGTAAGCGGAGATTTCATCCGTCTCAGAAATTGTTCCAAATTGGTTGAAAGAAGCTTATTTGCCATAATTGATTTGTTACAAGGAGCGAAATCTATCCTATTGTAATTTATATGGCGTGTTGGGGGATGATTTTCATAAAAATTTTGAAATTTTAGAAAAAAAAAAATTTCATTTTGTTTTATTTCATATAACTTTTTTAATGTTATTACTGCTCCATAAACATTAAAAGGCAGTCGGAACATTCAGGGCTTTGCGCTGATACGAGCAGTCTTGTCTATATTTAGATTTCAGTTTTGGTCGGTGATTTGAGAAGCTCATCAAGTGCTTCCTGTGGCGAATTGAGCTCTTTTCGTCGTCTTCTTCTTTTTCTTCTTCTTGTAAATCTGTCTTATTTCCTTTGGAATTAGTTTTAGCAGTTTTGTTAAAAGCTTTTTCCTCAAGAGCGGTTGTTTACTATATGAGACGTAGATTTTATTGGGCAACTTTTTATCTTTTATATCTTTGACATTTAAACAAAAACGAACGCAATATTTGTAGCAATTTCTATACCAGGGAAATATGACCAGCGAAAAAGTCAATATTATAATTTAATTAAAAAAATCACCAAAAAATCAGTCATTTGTGATGAATTTCTCGCTTTTTTCTTACCCTATTTCGGAAACACTCGTCGCATATTCCGGAAGGCTTTTCTCAGGGGTTTAATCTATATGCCGGCATTCTAAAATAGATTCAAGTTATAATATCGGGTTGACTTAGATATCGCCTTCATTATCGTTCCTTGCCTGTCAATTACATACCTGAATTCCACACTCTTCAATTTGTTGCAGAATTTGCTTCCCGTCTATTTGTAACTACGCCAAAATTTTAAATTAATCCAAAACCATTTGAACCCGCTTAAAATTCTTACTGTCATCTCTCAGTCGGTAAAATAAAGCTTTAAATCAGATTTATAACAATTTTAAGCCGCAGTTTTACGGTGATATTTGATTGCATGTTACGTAATGCATTTTCCTTAAAAAATGCACAAAAAAAATAAATTTTTGTCAAATTATGGGAAGTTGCGGTTGCAACAGTAAACTTGATGTGTATCATTTTAATCAAACTTTTTTATCAAAGAAGCTACAGCCAAATAAATTGATTGAATGACTGAAAAAAGTACGTAAGAACCTTAATGTAGTTTTTTTAAAAGCTCAGCATTTGAGGCCTATGATGATCAATGCTTCCTGCCTATGAGAGACTTTCATACTTTTTCAGAGTAGCTATTTTTGCATTTATGAAGCATTAAAAAAAGCGGTTTTTCTGGAGCTTTCAGAGCTAAGCCGATTAATTATAGCTATAGAGATGATAGTTTCAGTTTTAACGTTTTTTTATGAATGTATTCCTGCAACTTGCTCTTATCGATTGGTTTTGCAAGTCTGCTTTTTTACTAACTTTAGTACTAACTTTTTAACATATGTTGTTGTCTAACCATAATCACGCAAGCTTCATCAAAATTATTTGAAAGTGCGGAACAACCGTGACAATCTGTTCTTATGCTGCATGATATTATTATTTTTCGGCTTAACGGAATGGTAATCTTGTTTTCGGCTTGTTGGTCTACCACCTACAAAATTTCAGTAATTTTTCAATTATGTGTTCATTTCCATAGCAAGAATATTCTAATGTTCATAATGGAAATGTCAGTTCCAGAAGTTTGGCATAAATTTGTTTTTCATCACTGCCGGAACCCATTTCAAATTTCAAAAAAAAACGTCTTTCAATTCATTAGCTTGCGGTAAAAAAAACTCTCTTCGAGTGTCTCTGTAGCTATCTGTAGCTCTGATGTAGATTTTTGTTTAATACTAAATTAACCTCAAGTGCTGAAACAAAACCAATAGGTAAGTTAAACTGAGTTTGTTCAAAATTTGAACAAAAATTTACCCAAATTGATTTATACTGACGTTTTAGGCACTAATTTTGATTTTTAAACTTTTTTGATTTACGTAAAATCCGTTTGATTCTTTCTAAATCGTTTTACAAAGGTAAAGGAGATACCGTACATCAATTTTTCTACCACAAATTAACTGTATAAAAATTGATTGAAATGGTTTTCAATCTCAAATCATCAGTGCGGAAGACATCAAAGTTTTTCAGGTGGTACACGTAATGTTTCCTATTTATTGTTCCGACTTTCGATACAAAAGTAACGGAATATTTGTGCTCGGGATGGTTTTTTTATTCAGACAAATTTCGTCTTTTTAAATAGCCATTTTTGACGGATTTTTTATATCATTCAATAGGTATTGTTGTCCTAAGCTTAATTTTGAAAAGATACTTCACCTGTGATTATTTTTCGTAAAATTATGGGGGTTTAAGGATTGCCATTTTGGCCAATTATAAACAATTAACGCGCGATATATTTCGCTCTATTAACGCGTAAGCTGAGATTTATGTCGTCTTATAAATCGTTCCAAATTGGTTGAACTAAGCTTAGTTGCCATCATTGATCTGTTACCAGGAGCCAAATTTATCGTTTTGAATTTAACATAGCATTTCATATTTTTTTAATTTAAATTTTTCAAATTATAACTGCTCCATAGACCTTAAAAGGCAGTCAGAACATTCAGGGCTTTGCCCTGATACAAGCAGTCTTGCTTTTGTTAGAATCAGTTTACTTAAATTGTTGTGTCTGAAAGCTTTTGCGCTACTTGCACAGCATCCAGAAATTTGTTTATTGATTATTTTTATAAGTAATTTGAATCAAGTTTCTTTGTTTTAAACTTATGGAATTTGGTTGTTCCATCACTATTTTTCTTTTTCAAACTGTTAATAGATCCGTTCCTATTATCTATGAATCGAATTTAAAGAAAGCAGCTGTCAAAAAAATTCGTATATCTCAAGTTCACTGTGCCAGCTTTTTTTAAATAATTTTTAGAATTTACAATGCTTTCTGTCAAACGCTTAATAGAATCGAAAAAGTGCAGAGAAGCTTTAGATTAATTATGCTGTTTTTTTTGTTCTCATTAGATTTTCGGTATCTGTCTTGCTCATGGTATGGTGCAATCTGGATTTCAAAAGCCAAGTCATTGGTTACAACAAATTAACTTGCTGAAAAAATTGTAGAGCCAAAACAAGGATTTCTGTCTGCTGAGTAGGTAGTTCAGAAAGTAGTATAGGTATTATATCACCAGCATTTTATAACAAGATTTCTATGTACAAACAAAAAAAAATTGTGGAAAAATGTATACTTTTATGCATAACGTAGTCCAGATACAGTCTTTTACACAAAAGAAACAAAAATGTAAATGATTTATTGTTTGAAGTCAGAAACTTTTAATCTTTTAGTTTCTTAGCTGTACAAAAAAATTTCCTATTTTCAAATGAGGAGTTCTTAAAACTGATTTTTGTGCATTTCGTGTCACTCAACGTGCTGATTTATTGATATGACGAAACTAGAAGTTAAAAGAACATAAAAAGAAACCCAAAAATTTTATTAACCTCATTTAAGCGAAATAATCAGTCGAACAGTTCATAGTATGGAGAAAATACTGGTCGCAAATTTTCTTGCAACCAGAAAATGCTAGTCGTAAAGCTATCAGACAACTGTCTAGACGTGTGAAGTGCTTGCTCACCATTGCGAAATTGTATGACAGCCCGGGGATTTCACCAGCCCGGGGATTTCAACCCAAAGATTTGATTACAGTTCACTGGTCTTTTTGCCAAATTCGCTCAAAATCCCAATTTCAAAATCTGTGAATCCAGGAACAAAAACAATTGATTCTAGTTGGCTGAAATTAATTGAAAGTTTAAAGTTCAGTTATTCAATCACTCAGTTAGTAACGTTCCAGATTTTGATTTATTTTTTTGTCGGAATGAGCAGAAAAAAAGGATCCAAAAAGACCCCAGTTCCCAGTTCACTTAACTCTTTATAGTACTCTTGGTGCTGCTCATCGCAATTAAACTAAATAAAATTGAAAGTTTTCAAAATTGACCAATTTTTACAATTTTAGCCAATTGGAATTAAAACGGTTATTAGTTTAGATGATTCGATCTTGCTAACTTCTAAATTATTTCGAAGAAAAACTTTGTTCCAAGCAGCGAGCAAACAGACACAGTTTAAATCAATTACGTTTCTTATTTATCTATTTACCTATTTTTATACCAATTTTTTTTGTTTCAGACAAATCAAAGAGCAATCTTTCTGATAAGAGTAACCTTGTTGGTGCTTGAAAGTTGACGGTATAGATAACAGTTTTTAGACATTAATTATTGGCTTTCGATACAAAACTGAAATATTTTAGTGGTGACGTAAATTAAAGTATAATTTTCTTCTTTGATAATTTTTCCACGTATCACCGTCTTTAAATGTTGATGTCTAAGTTACGGAAGTTTTGATAAAGATAGCTAGCGCCTGTACTTATCTTACAAACTACAACTAACTAAAAGTAATTTCAGATACAATTAAATAGACTAGACGCATCTTTATCAAAAAAACTTTTGGAGAAAAGTAGCTTCCCGTGCCAAATCTTTGAATGAAAATCAGCGCTGATCAGCTGTAAATCATTCATTTTCCAGGCCTCTACTAGACCTGCAGCATGTCTATTTTGAAGCTGCACAGCAAAAAGAGTGTGCACGTCTCGCATGCATTGTGCAGGTCTGCAAGTTATTAGTCATGTCTGCCCGAGTTTACCTCCATACACCGAAAATGCTTATAATACAACTCCATACAACAAAAATCATTATCATAAAATTCCATACAATGGGGGAAATGCTTACCATACAATTTCCATGTATGGAATTTGTATGACTGGCATTTTTTTGATGCCAGTCATACAAAGTAATTTTGAAAATTTGCCCCAAAATTTTTTTTGTTTTTTTTTTCAACAGCAAATCGAATTTTGTACTGTACGCAAACAAACATTTTTCGAAAAAAAAACTTTTTGCAAGCATAATTCAATTTTTTGTGTGCATAACGTAGTCCTGGGTACGATAATATTGGCTTTTTTTTCTTTTCACTTAATTTTTTTTTCCAAATCGCTGAAAATTCCTATTTCTTTTGCATAGCGTGTTTATGTATGCCTTGATCAATGTCTGATAATTTGAAAATTAAAAAAGTTTAAATAATCATTATTGAAAAAATTTTGCCAAAAATTAAAAGTTTGTTACTTTTGTTATATCATATGTGAAAGACAGCTCGAAGACAATTCCGGTCGTTTTCTATGCATTGTAGATGCAAGACCGTCCAATTTTTGGTGCTCTGAGTAAGCAAGGTTTTTGCCACTTGTGTTCGGTCGCAAACAGAACCCAAAAATTTTCAGAAAAAAAAATTAGAAACAAAAAACACATTTTTGGTTTACGGAAAACACCTATCATACAATTTCCCTGTTATGGGAAATTGTTTATTATAGAGATTTCAAATAATTTTCTGTACGTAGGGAATTCAATGAAAAGAAATTTCCCATTTATGAGAAATGTATGATAAGCGTTT